>NC_080588.1:56385000-56689285 GCF_029962835.1 Magnolia sinica
GACCCAGTGTTTTTCCTGGGGCAAAACCCAATATTAGATAGTAACCGTCTGATTTCTCTTTTCCAATTTGGACCGTAAGCATACATTTTCCAGCCATCAATTGGTTGGATAGGATTGCTTGATTAATACGATTTTAAGATATGATCTATCCACAATGCGTCCACAATTTGGACGGTCTGGATATCTGTAAATGAGTGCTACCTATGAGGTGAATCAGTCAATAACATTTCAGAAACCGTGGTAAACCACTGTGGGGAGTCCAGCCGTTGAGGGGAACGGCATGATGGATCTTTATCCGTTTTTAAACATGATAGGGACCGCTCAACATCGTACATGTGGCAGGAGAGGTGGTAGATTGGGACCTTCCAACTACAAGGCTCTAAAACTCAGTGACTGGATTCGAAACTCGACCGAGTCTACTCGATTCAGTCAGAAATCAGGCTGAGTCACTGTGAAACTCATTGTGTAGCTTGACTCGGTTCAGAATTGGGTTGACTCATCCCACAAATAAGTATGATGTAGAGTGGGATGCAGACACTTTCATGGCAAAGATGGACCAGAGTAGGCCCCATGGAGGCAGAAATGATTTGGACCATCAAAACATCTAATCTATCTTTCAAATTGAAATGAGATTTTAGACACTATATATGATTTTGGGTAGGAGAACCTACTTAAGCCCAGCAACCTTCCTATGCTGGGTTGCCCACACCAAATTTGGGAAACTTGATTAGATTGATGGTGAAAAGTTTTATTTTTATTATAAATCGTAAGTTTTAGTTCAAGTATAACTTTTGATCCTTTTTATTTGTAAAAGTCATGATGAGATGAAAAGGCTTAAAATAGTTAGAAGAATAATGTGGTTAGGCCAAATTGGACACTTGTCATTTTGGCCAAAAACCACGAAGTCTAGTAGGGAAAGTAATAGTTTAAGTTTACCATTTATAGTAAGTCACGTTTTTAGGGTGTTTAAGTAGGAGTCTAAGTCTAAAAATATGTTTCTACTTTTATACACAAATTTAAGTTTACTATTTATAGTAAGTCACTTGGGTGTTAAATTCGAAGTCTAAGTCTAAGGCCCTGTTTGTTAAATTTGAAGTTGGAAGTCTGAATCTAAAATCAGAATCTTAAGTCAAAAACTTAGAATTGAATTTAGAACAATCTATTTGTTAATGAACGTCTAAAATGTTTGGAATATGCTAATTTGACACATTTGCCCTTATGAAACAATTATGATTGAATCCCTACCATTAAAATCTTCATAGATTCAATCAAAATGTTTATTTACCAACATGTTGATAAGGTTAAAAAATAAAAATAAAAAAACACACACCTAGATGAAGATACAACACAAATATCATCTTAATCCAAAGCTTAGCTCACAAGAAATTTTTAATGGTCATTTTCCACTTTTTCTTGTAGTATGGCTCATCTTAGATTTGGATGTACTTCATTTTTTCGATCATGCCCAAAAATGAGTTTTCAATATATGGATGGATAGCATGAATGTAGTCACATACATCACTGTGAGCCTCACAATTAAGGTCCCAGCCACCAGCTCCGTGGATCCAGATTGCATAATAGCCCCTAGCTATTGGACAGTATCTTGTGGCCCCCATCATAATGTATGTGTTTTATCCACATCCATCCATTTTTCCAAATCATTTTAGGGATTGATCCAAAAAATGAAGATGATCCAAATCTCATGTGGCCTAGAACTTTCTTGGCCTATTAATGGCCATTCACTACCATTTCCTACGATATGGCCTACTTAATAATTGGATTTGCTTCATTTTTTGTATAATGCCCCATGGTTGGGGACAAGGTAGGTGGCATTGGCACACCACGCAATCCAAACCCCTTAATTGGATGCGGATTACCTACTGTAAGTTGAGTAGCGAGACTTGCTACTAAATTGATGTCACCAAGTTTTGTAGGTCCCTTCATGATGTATGTGTTGTATCCACATTATTCATCCATTTGGAGAAATCATATTAGAGCATGATCCAAAGAATGAGTCAGATTCAAACCTTGAGTGGACCCCACCATAGAAAACAATGGAGAGAGTGACGCCCATTAAAAACTTCTAAGGGCCACAAAAGTTTTCGATTAAGCTAATATTTGTTTCCCTCCTTTCATGTATGCATTAACACATGAACAGGTTGGATCTCAAATAAATATCATGGTGGACCACAGGAAGGTTTCAACGGTGGGCGTCACTCTCCCCACTATTTTCTATGGTGGGGTCCACTCCAACTTTGGAAGTGCCTCATTCTTTGGATAATACCCTAAAATGATCTCTCCAAATGGATGGACAGTGTGGATACAACACATACACCTTGGTGGGCCCACGTAACTTGGTGACGTCATTTCAGTAGCGAGTCTCGCCACTCAACCTGATCCGCCCCACCCAAATCCGGCTCATAATACCCCACTTGGTATAGCTAGAGATGGACTCAAATGAAACTATGGGGCATACCGTAATGTATATGTTTTATCCACACTGTCCATTCATTTTTCCATATCATTTTAGGATAAAGGACCAAAAACAAGCTAGATCTAAGGCTTAAGTGGGCCACACTATAAGAAACAGTGGGAGTTGGGTGCCTACCATAAAAAATTTCTTGGGGCCACATAAGCCTCTAATCAAGCTGATTTTTTATGTTTTCCCTTCATCTAGGTTTGTGTGACCTTATGAAGAGATTAGATGGCAAATAAACTTCACAATGGACCCTAAGAAGGTTTTAAATGTAGTCATTCCATTTCCACCACCTTCTATGGTTTGGTGGACTTAGGTTTGGATGTGCCTTAATTTTTGGGATCATGGTCTAAGTTGATGGGCAATGTGGATCTAACGCATAAATCATAGTAGGCCTAGAGAAGTTCCATACATTAAAAGTTGAGTTATGTTTTATGCAAAGGAGAAAGTGCAGGGCAATTTTGAAATTAAAAAAAAAAAAAACAAATGCGGAGGGCATTCTCCATTCACCATTATGCTAGACCTTCATTGCTAAAACAAATAGCCAAAATACACAGAGCATTTTCTGCATTCCGTGTTAACAAACAAAACTAAACGCAGGTTGCTTTCCAATTCTACATTAAGTCAAAAATTTCAGCGTTACCAAACGTGCCCTAAAACTCCGATTTTGCTTTTGTATTAGTGTATTCAAAAAAGCTTTATTTCAAATTCATTATGAATTATTCTTATTTTTATCCCACGTGGATTCAAAGAAGTTTTAATTCGAATTTATTATTAATTAAATTTGCTTTTATCTCTTGTTAATTCAATAAAGTTATTTTGCTTGTGAATTTAAAGAAAGTTTATTTTAAATTTATTAAGAATTATTCTTACTTTTATCCCCTGCGGAGTCTATAAAGCCATCCGAGGAGTTCATAGAGCTCTGTAGATTCGTGGTACTTATCCCTAAGAAGATGGTGATCGGCCTCATCATATCCCTCCTTGTGCCAAAGCATCATGGGTTGGGTTGACTGAAAGACTCGAGCGAGTGAGGCTCGTGGGTCAGAAATGATGGTCAGGGCCAAGTCAGCAGCAAGGGCGAGTTTTAGAGTGACTTGAATTAAAATCTCACCGAGCCGAGTTGACTCAGCCACCAGCTGGGTATTGAGTCGAGTCAAGTTTTGGAGTTCATAAACTATGATCCATGGTGGTGAACAATCTCAATCTGAACCAAACATTATATTTGACTAACCCAATATTAGATTGGTCCACAAAAGCAGAGGATAGGGTTGGTCCACAAAATCAGAGGATAGGATTGTTCCTGAATTTGGTATGGTTAAATCGAGTTAGTATATGTGATCACATGTTCAGCGTATCAGGTATCATTCGCTACTGGAGTATCAAATAACTCCACTTGAGTAAATAAATATACATGATGAGATTTACATTTTCATCGTTGAGTGTTGAGGTAATTAAAACGGAATGAACGGTCAAGATGAGATAATCAAGTATGATGGATGGTATGTAACTCATGCCACACGTGCTTTATAGGATGAATTCTACTCTTTCCAAAGAACTGATCACCTACAGCCTGTTTTATGTTAAATTGGCTTGCAGCTCCATCTTTTGGCCTACTGTCACTTGTGTAACAAACGTGGATTGCCTCTCCAAGTGGCCACCGTGATATATGAGTTTTATCCACACAGTCCATCCATTTTTCCATGGCATTTTATGAAACCGTACTAAAATTTAGACAAATCTAAGGCTCAAGTACACCACACAACAGGCAACGATGATAAATGATGATCACCGTTGAAACTTTTCTGGCCCCACCATGATGTTTATTTGACATCCAACCTATTCATAAAGTTACATAGATCTGGATGAAGGGAAAGCACAAATATCAGCTCGATCCAAAACTTCTGTGGCACTGAAGAAATTTTCAACGGTAAGAGTTTAATCCCCATTGTGTGGTCCACCTGTGTCTTGGATCTGCCTCAATTTGGAGCTTTCATCCTGAAATGAGACAGAAAATAGATGAACGGTGTGGATAAAACCCATCCATCACGGTGGCTACTCGGAGCCCTGCACATTCCGAACTGGAGACGTACGCAATCCGCATTCTTTTGTTTCCATGTATACGGTGGGAACATGTGAAGATCACGTTACCCAAAACTCAGAGCAGTCCACTTATGAAGGAATCCTTTGTGGGACCCAAGAAGTGACCTTATCAAGCCGATGATATGCCGATGGTTGGACTCGACGTACAGATGTGACCCTTTGTGGGACTCGGATTCGGTAGTGGCCCCTCCAGGCCCCGTTCGGTACGGGTCGGCGCTGAAAAAGATCTATGTATAAGCCCACCATGATGTGTGTATCTCATTGTCCATCTATTTTTTTCAGCTCATTTTAGAGCAGTGGCCCAAAATTGAAGTAGATATAAATCTTAGGTAGACCACGCTACAGGAAATGGTGATTGAACGTGCACTATTAAAAACTTTTTAAAGCTCGCTGTGATGTTTATTTGCCATCCGACCTGCTGATTAGGTCAAAAAACCTGATTGAAGGGAAGACATGCAAATATATTCTTGATTCAAAACTTTTGTAACCCTTGATGAGGTTTTAACGGTGGATGTTCAATTAATTATTTCCTAAGTGTGGTCGACCTGAGATTCAGATCTGCCTTTTTTTTTTATCTCATTCCCTAGACAATCCGGAAAAATGAATGGATCGTGTTGATAAAACACATACATCATGGTAGAGCCCACAGAGCTTTTTGCAGCACCAACTAGTAGGGGTGTACATAGAGTGGAACCGAGTCGAGCTGCCCTTAGCTTGACTCGGCTCGGCCACTAGCTGACCTCAGCTCGAACTCAGCTCGGCTCGGTCCCTGAGCCTGACTGGCCAGCTTGGCTCAGCTCGATAAGCAGCTCGGGCCAGTTCGAGCTGAGTTCGCCATAGGAGCATTGTCACAAACACCTAGACTGCACCTTCAAAATCTCACTATTTGTGAAACAGCAGTAATAGTTTTACAGGTATTTTATCAAAAACCTTCAAAGCAACATAAAAACCAAGAAAAAATGAGTATTTGTTTCAAGTAAGTTGTGAGACCCGTTCCCTAAAAGACTATTCAAGCACCTAATTTTCGATATCGGCACGCTTTGGATAGACCAAATCAACGAGTTCCGTCAGACACTCTGTTGTAATACATTAATGATCCAAGACCTATACCCAAACGACCACACTGACACTGTGATTCCAATGCCGAGCGACACATTCCATTTCGACGGATAGATCGAAAGATGTATGCCCCATTAGAATCAGTGCATGGGATGCACCATACATGTGTGCACACATGACGTGGGCCCATTTAGTATAAAATATCTAAAATAGTAAAAAGTCACTTTCAAATATTTTATATATATATATATATATATATATATATATATAGAGAGAGAGAGAGAGAGAGAGAGAGAGAGAGAGAGAGTCCTGGTTCCCACGCACAAGGCCGCATGGAGCTTAAACGAGAGCTTCTATATGTGCTGTTAGATCCCCCTCATAGGCTGGGATTCAGCAACCGTGGGAAGAGAGAGTCTCTTGAAGGAGGACTTGCACGACAATATTTTCGGCATCTCACGGGGCTCCTACTGAAGTGACGTCTCCAAGTTATGTGGGACACACCATGATGTATGTTTTGTATCTACACCGTCCATCCATTTGGAGAGATCATATTAGGGTATGATCTAAAAAATGAATCAGATCCAAAGCTCGAGAGGACCCCACCACAAAAAACAGTGGGGAGAGTGATGCCCACCGTTAAAAAGTTCTAAGAGCCACAACAGTTTTCGTTCATGCGAATATTTATGATTTAAGTTTATCTTAGCAGGAATGACATTATGAACAGTATGGATGTGATATAAACATTATGGTGGACCTAGGGAAGTTTCAATGGTAAGAATTTACCTACATACGTTTTTTACCAACGTACGGCATACTTAAGCACTGGATTTATATCATTTTTTGGCCCATTGTCTAAAATGATCTTTCAAAACCGATGAACGTGGTGGATCTTCCCTAAACATCACGGTGGACCTCACCTAACTTACCATGTCAGGAAGTTCCTTTAGAATCCCTTGTGGGTTAGGTCATCTCCTATTTTTTATAACGTGGCCGGACCGTCACCGAACAAAGGAATTGACATTTGGTATGAAAGGTCATCTCCTACTTAGATAAACTTAAATCATAAATATTCGCCTGAACGAAAACTGTCATGGCTCTTAGAACTTTTTAACGGTGGGCGTCACTCTCCCCACTGTTTTTTGTGGTGGGGTCCTCTCAAGCTTTGGATCTAATTCAATTTTTGGATCATGCCCTAATATGATCTCTCCAAATGGATGGACGGTGTAGATACAAAACATATATCATGGTGTGGCCCACAAAACTTGGAGACGTCACTTCAGTAGAAGCCCTATGAGATGCTAAAAATATTGTTGCACGAGTCCTCCTTTAATAGACTCTCTCTTCTCACGGCTGCTGAATCCCAGCCGATGAGGGGGATCTAACGGCACATATGGAAGCTCTCATTTAAGCTCCATGCGGCCTTGTGCGCAGGAGACCAGGACTATATATATATATATATATATATATATATATATATATATATATATATATATATAATGCATTTATGCCTCATCCTTACCGTGCCATGCATCATCGCCTCTATATTCAACGATGACCATGCCGTCCTCATATATAAAATCATCTCCCGTCCATCTCAACCACCACATAAAAGAAATCGAAAGGAAAAAAGAAAAACGATACAGAGAAAGAAAATATATAGTTAAACGAAAGATTAAAGGAGATTAGGAAGAAGGAAAGGTGATCTCAACTGTTCATATACATCCAGTGTCCAAATCAACCGTTGAGGTGAGTGCTAGGGTCGTTTACCCATTGTCTTGATGTCAGGCCCATCAAATATACTCTATCCTGACGTATATGTTGATATCTATGTCATTGTTTCTATTTTGCTAGAAGGTGGGACCCACCTGTCCATGCTACCCAACGTGGCCAACGTATGGTCCACTTAGATATGTATATGATTTGTATATATGGTTCCGTAATAGTAGAAGCTCATTCAATGACAGAAATTTCATGTTTTCTTTGTCCTATATATTCCTCATTTATTAGATTTTGATGGATATGCAAAGCTCAGTAGGCCCACCATGAGCTGGCCAATCTCATAGATAGAGTAGATCACTCACGTGGACCTTAAATATGTATTTCCAAAAAATAAACCAAAATAGGTGGTCACTGTCAAATACACTCCATGCAGAGAAACTGTCTACGACAATAGACAGATCGAGCGAAGTTTTTACTCATAGACCCACCTTTAGGTTTGTGTTAAATCCAAACCATCTATCTATTATGCTAGATCATTTTCATGGCTATGGCCCAAATTTTAGGTAGAGTTTAATTATAGGTGGGCCATGCTACAGGAATAGTGGTGGCAATAATGCTCCCATCGAAACCTTCTTGTATATTTACCAATGCATTTATTATTATGCTCATAAAGTCATATTGACATGCACGTGGTGAAAATATAATAAAAGAGATGACAGAAATTTCATGTTTTCTTTGTCCTATATATTCCTCATTTATTAGATTTTGATGGATATGCAAAGCTCAGTAGGCCCACCATGAGCTGGCCAATCTCATAGACAGAGTAGATCACTCACGTGGACCTTAAATATGTATTTCCAAAAAATAAACCAAAATAGGTGGTCACTGTCAAATACACTCCATGCAGAGAAACTGTCTACGACAATAGACAGATCGAGCGAAGTTTTTACTCATAGACCCACCTTTAGGTTTGTGTTAAATCCAAACCATCTATCTATTATGCTAGATCATTTTTATGGCTATGGCCCAAATTTTAGGTAGAGTTTAATTATAGGTGGGCCATGCTACAGGAATAGTGGTGGCAATAATGCTCCCATCGAAACCTTCTTGTATATTTACCAATGCATTTATTATTATGCTCATAAAGTCATATTGACATGCACGTGGTGAAAATATAATAAAAGAGATGTTCCACTCATAAGACCCATTTATTGTTTGTGTGGCATCCGAACCATCTATCGATTTTACTTGGCCATTTTAGGCCTTGCTCCCAAATATAGGCATGACCTTGATCTTAGATGGGCCACACTATATGAATTAGTTAGGACAAAAATGTAGATCATTGAAAACTAACTAACGAGGCATTTATTACAGCATGCTATTTTCATGAGATGATGCAAGCCTGAAAGTAGCATCCCAAACAATAGGTGGTCCACTCCTGGGACCTATCTAGATATATACGTTTGACCCATACCATCCCTACTTTTTACCAATAACTCTAAGTTTAAGAGCCAAGCTCTAAGGCAGATTCCGATCACAGGTAGACCACACTAAAATATATATATATATATATATATGATGACAGCGATGACCACCGTTCGTACGTGTGGTGCCCACCTCGATGTATGCGTTTAATCCTCACAGCCCATCTATTTCTCCTTATTATTTTAGGGTGTGAGCTTCAAGATGAGGCAGACCCAAATCTCAAGTGGGCCACACCAAAAGCCAAATGGACAGTCGTCCACCCTTAAAACCCTCCCTGTACATTATATATATATAGAGAGAGAGAGAGAGAGAGAGAGAGAGAGAGAGAGAGATGCTCACATACGACTAGTTGGACCGTCCAACTAGCTGTCAGAATTAAATGCTAACTAACGTTAATAAATGATGCGTATGGAAAAGTTAATTAAAGAGGGAGAAGAGTTGCTGGCTTGGGATGGCCCCACCATACTGTTTATGTAAAATCCACCCCATCCGTTAGATAAGTTACCCCATGTTACATCCACGGCATGAAAATCATATTCATATATGATTCATGTAGACCACACCATCGAAAATAATGTGCATGAATCTAACCTTCAAAACTCTTTCATTTAGCATGGTCCACTCGAATCATGTATGGCCCTGCATTTTAGGCATTAGGCCTAGAATTTAGTGTGGCATATAATGGATGGAATGGATTTTACATGCCCATCACTTTGAGCCTGGTAACAATCAAGGGTGGACGTCTCTCTCAATTGTTTCCATTGGTATGGCCCACTTGAATCACGTATCAGTGTGATTTTTTTCCTCTGAGCCCTATATAGAATTACACACCTAATGATCGGAGTGGATCTAACGATAAACATCACGATGGGCCCAGTACAAAATATAGGGTGGGCATTGCTATGGCGGTTATTTCTCATAAATGTGGGACCTTACCAAGAAGAATGGGACTGGATCCGTGTTACCCTAATGACAAATGGTGGGGGGCTTTCCAGATATGAGTTGTATATCCACACCATTTATCAGTTTTTACTCATCAACTTAGTATATGGTCTGAAAAATGAAACAGATGTAAATCTTAGGTGGACCACACCACAAGAAATAATAGACATTGAGAGCATGTCATAAAAAAACTTCACAATGACCATTGTAATGATTTTTTGTTAGAAATTATATAGAATAATAATATTTCTGTAAAATATGGAACTCAAAAAATCAAGATAATCTGAACTAAGGACAAGTCGAAGCACGTCTGAGACGCGGTCCTTAAAGCGTTATTTGTCCCTACTCAAAAAGATTGAGTATGCTGATAGGTTACAGGTAAACCACTTTTACGATACGACGAGCCTGGTGTGGGTCTGCGTTCAGCAAATATGAAGGCCCAAAAATGGAACTCTTTTACACACAGTCTTGCAGAATTACATAAAAAAGGAAAAATCCCAGAAGAAAAGGAGAGAAGAATATTTGGAACTTAAATCACTGCACTTGTCAGTTCTTCAGCCACTAGTTTAGTTGAACCGTTCTAGACCACACCATTGGTCTATTCTTCAAGCGAAGGTTCTGATCAACCTTGTTATATTGCTGATTTTTGGTCTGTAGGAGAGAAGAGGCTCTGATTCGTATTGGTATTGCTGGAGTGTGATGAGATGGTTTGGAAACCCATCCAGACCCAGTTTATATAGGCTGTGGTGGCTAGGGGTTATGGTCCAGGGAAATAAATCCCATGACCGTTTTCTAGCTGTTGGAGAAAACTAGCCGTTTTATGGCCGTTTTCTGACTGTTATGCATGGTCCATTAAGTTGTTGCATGCTGACTGTTGTGAGACAGTAGCTAGCCGTTTTCTAGTTGTTGGGCTCGACCCTCTGTGACATGATGCGGACGTGCGAAGTGCAAAGTGCACCACTAGCGCCTCTACAGCCACACTGCCTCACATGCCCACACCCGTGACCGAGCCCGAGCGCGCGAGTGTTCTAGTGCTACGACACGCAAGTTCCATTCTCCTTTGAACCATGTGGGTAAGTATTATAATACTCCACCACTCTCATATAAACTACTTTTTCTTCTCCTCTTTTTCCAATGTAAGACTATTCCCAAAGCCCACAAAAAATATGTTTTTTCAAACTTTTATAATATATATATATATTATATTTTATTAAAATATATTTTAAAATCAACATTTTTGCAACATTTCTTACCATCCAACTTGTTGAAAAGGTCAGAGATACAAGATAAATAAAGGGAAAACACAAATATCGGCTTGATCCAAAACTTTTGTAACCCCTATGAAGTTTTTAATGGTTAATCACCCATATTTCCTGTGATGTGGTCTACTTGAGATTTGGATCTACTTTATTTTTGGGATTATGTCCTAAATTGATCTGCAAAAACTAATGGGCGTCCTGAATATACAACACATACATGAACTTGGTCCCATGGTCAGTGAAACACCCACTCCAGTGTGACCCGAGTTACAAACTGAACAGTGTTGTGTTGATGTGGCAAATTCTGTGAGCCAACCATGATGCATGTGTTATATCCACACTGTTCATCCATTTTCTCAATTATTTTAGTGTATGAGCCAAAAGACCAGTCAAACAAAAACTCTATTGGACCACACCAAGAAAAGCAGCCGTGACAATGACCCCACTGTTAAAATCTTCCATGATGTTTATTTGCCATCTTACCAGTTCATACGGTCACACAGACCTGAAGAAGGGAAAACACAAATATCAACTTGATCAAGAACTTCTAACTCTCAAGAAGTTTTTAACATTGGACATTTAATCCCCGTTGTGTGATCTACTTAAGCCTTGGATCTACCTCAATTGTAGGTTCATTCTCTAAGATGATCGAACAAAATGGATGCTGAATGTAGATAAAACCCATACATCATGGTGGGCCTCACAAAGCCCTAAGTTGAAGAGTCTATTAATTTCCATTCTTGCTGTCGGGAGAGAGAACATTAAACAAGAGAGAAGCATTTAATAGAGAGAGAAGAGAAGAAAATGATTCTTTCCAAAGAAAATGGGATGATTAAAAAATTGTACACATGTAAAAAATCTGATATGTTAATTAGGCAAGGTCTATTATAAGCAAGTGACTACAATTTTTATTTTTATTTTTGCGATAAAAAATATGATATTTTTCTAAAAACATTTAGGCCATTAGAAATCCATTCCAATGGTCCATATTTAACTTACATGTATGGCTACAAATAAGCAAATCATTTACTAATTTTTAGTAGATAAAATTTAATTAATAGACTCTATTTGATGAACGGATTGGATTCACGTGATATATTCCATTGAATTGAAATAGAAAATTTTGAAATTTAATGCACAGCTAGTTGAACCAATTTAAATTGTCCAACTACTTGTGTGTGAGCATTACTCATATATATATATATATATATATATATATATATATATATATATATATATATATATATATATATATCCTCTCTGGAAGTCCAATCCCTTAACCATGCAAACGGGATGTTGGACCCGGTGTGGCCCCGCCATGATATATATGATCGATTGAAGCCGTTCATTCATTTATGAACAGACTGTTTTAGGCAATGGGCTCAAGAATGGGATAGATCCAAGTCTCAGGTAAACCACACCAACAGGAACGTAAGATTGAAAGAAACCACTTTGTTAACCCCCACCCACATGTGTGAGGTCAAACGTGACTTGTAGATGAAATGAGTACACAAATATAATCTTGATACCATACTCCTATGAGTTTAGATAAGTGGCAATTAAATGGCTATGATGAATATTCTCAGGGCTGGTAGTGTGTTTGACATCAAACCTGTTCAGCAGGGGACAATGACTTGTATGAGTGGAAATCACGTGTATTAGCTCGTTTCGACCCGTGTATGTGCTTCTATCCACATTGGCTAACTGTGGAACCTATATAACATGTGTAATATCCATACCGTCCATCCCTTTTGCCCTATCATTGTAAGACTAGAGCCCGAAATTAGAATAGAACTAGATCTCCGGTGGACCACATCACAGAAAATTGTAGGGACAATGATGTCCGCCGTTGAAATTTTCACATGGCTCTACCATGATGATTGATTGTCATCCAACCTGGTGACAAGGTCACCCAGGTATGGGCCTGACCAAACCTTGAATCTAGGGCAGATCTAATGCTCTAGCAAAACCCACTCAGAGAAGCAACTGTGAATATTGGCCATCGTTGAAAGTTTATTGGGATCACCGTGTAATTTGCTTTGCAACCAAACCTGTTGATAAGGTTAGAGAGACCATAATAAAAGAAAATCACAAATGTTAGCTTGATTCAAAACACGACTATTGGTCACCGGAATCCACTATGATGTATATGTTTTATCTAAACCGTATGTATATTTTAATAGCTCACTTTATGCACACATACCCGAGTAGGATACCAATGCAAGTCTTAAGCAGCTCATGCCACATGAATATTTAAATTTCTACTAGGACCACCATTGGAGTCCACGCTCTTTATCTTAAGCTATTTAATGTCGCTTATCACATGAATATGTGTGTACCAAATTTTGGTAACCTGCTATTATACCTGGCCCTGGCCCTGATAAAGTTGACACTAATATTATGCTTAGTATGAGGCAAACCATACTCATTCATATGCTACATGCATCATCCGTATGCCTACTATGGATTCCAATTAATCATAGCATATGCCTTTCAGATTGATATACTTAGGGGACCTATATGAGACAGGGTCGCTCCCATGATCATTGTATGACTTGATGCATGACTTGAAAGTGTGATTCATACATGCCACATTATGTATGGCACGTTACATCTACTACCTAGTGATAGCAGAGATGTAATTCCGCAGTTGGGATATAGTTGACGTATATGAGTATGGACATCGAAAACTATTGAGGTTACAGGGCATTACAGGCGTACCTGGGTGAAAGTCTCTAAACCCTGTGGTACCAGTAGGATGCTCCAATGTCTAAACCGAGTGAAGTCATGAGCGCATGATAGCTGGATACTGGTAGGTCACGTCTCTCACTGTGTCGAGGTTGATTGGAAGGGGGTTTGACCTTACTTACACGGGTGAAAAGGGCTATATGCTAGCTTGAGTTTGACCAGCTCGTGAAACGGGTTCGCTATTGGTGAGCCAGGTGTGTTTTCGTTTACCACTGACGAGGCGGATAGTGAGGTCTCTTGCACTCGCTTGGTCTCGCACGTGATGGGCGGCAACCAGTGTCGAAAGTGTACTAGACCCCGGTGATGATCCAATTGTGAACTATTATGAGATGTGGACTAGACATCAGGATTGATGGGTGACATATGGTAACCATACATTCATAGAACACTCGAGATTGTAGATGCGTAAATATAATTCAATGTTATACAATCGTGGGCCCGATTCCCAATAGGTATGGGACTATTCGGAATCAGGAGTCTATCATTCCAAATTACATTACATGTTTGCTATAAGACTAAGATGTGTTGTAATCCTGGGTGCGAGGCCCCTACTGGCATACAACACTACGCACTACAACTCGTTCCTTCATCATACATTTTTATATTGCATTACTGTATGTGAAATTTGACTCGATGGCCTTTTATCTTGTATAACCTTGGTATGATCGTTAACATTCATGACTTGGCAGCATAGCTCTATATCATTTCCGCATACTCTGATATCATTATACTTGTCATATCTATTGTGCATGCACACACGCACTCTCTAAGTTTCGTAGTAAGCTTACACACATTGTTTACATGCAGGTTATGCTAGACAGCAACAGTAATGAGGCATGAGCACACACCTAACATTTTGGAGTTTTTATATATATATTGTATTTTCCTTTCCAATACTATACTCAAATCCTTTTATAATAGATATATGTGATGATGTTTGGCTTATGGTACATTCATAGTTATGCTTCTCCAAAAAATCAAAATAAATTACCCTAAAAATCCTCCTTATGGGATTCCGATTTCGAAACTTGGCGTATGCTAGGAATCGAAATTGGGGTGTCATGGAGACTATTAGCACCGGATTCGGTTTGTGGCAAATGAGTATTGGTAATTGGATTTGGGGCATGACATACATACCTTCCTTGCCACCAGCCACACTTTGTTGAGTCATTTTAACAACACTTAGTGAGCAACATCAATATCAAAGTAACCGAGTCAATGAACTGGTTTGATCTGAGTTCGATTCGTGCTGGATTCAATCTGAGTCGAGTCAAGCTGGGGCTAGCTCGAATTCAGCTTGAACTCATTTTCGAGCTCAAAAAATTAGCTCGAACTCAGCTTCGAACCAAGTCGAATCAAGCTTTTTCGAGTCGAGTCGAGTAAGTTAACTAAGCTAGCTTGGTTCGTGTACACCTCTACCAACCAGTACATAGCTGGGTACTAGAAAGGGGTCACTACCGAATCCGAGTCCCACAAAATGGGACTGATTTTTGAGATGGATGATTTTTCTTGGAGGGGACCACTGCTTACGTGAATCAAATGTCTCATCAGCAAAGATGGGTGGTGATGTAGAATGGGTCGAGGACAGTTTCATGGCCAAGATGGACCAGAAAAGACCTGATCGGAAATGGAGGTGATTCGGACCGTCAGAACTTAAAATGAACATATCTCGCGAACCGAAATGAGTATGAATTTGGAGTAGGACAAGCTACTTTAGCCACCACGCCGAATTTGTGAAATACTGTCAAATCGACTATCAAATTCCCATTTTAATTTCGTTTTTACTCTTTATAGTAAGTTTTAGTTTAATTATAACTCTTCATCTATTGGCCTTTAAGAACCCAACATGTAGGACACTTACTATTTTTGGCCGAAAACCAAACCAGGTGCACTAGTAGGAATAACATATGTCTATAAATAATAAGTTCACTATTTAGAGTAATTCATGATTTCTAGGAGTTTTAATTGTAGTTTAATTCTAAAACTTCTATCATGGCTTAGTATCCCTATTTAAAGGGGTGTAAACTTGTTAATTCATTCATCAATCAATTTGCAAATTTTTTAAAATATTATTTCCATTTTCTTGCTTTTTCCTTGTGATTCGAGAAGTTTATGTGAGGAGTCCAGAGAAGCTTCGTGGATTTGAAGTAGATATCCTTGAGGAAGACGTGATCGACCTCATTATATTCATCCCTACATTAATTGGTATCAGAGCGAGAACTGCCCTTAGGCTGATGGCAAACAACGAAGGTATGAACCAAAATCCTTTAGACGGTGATACAGGGATTCGTTATCTTTCGGAAAGAATAGAAGCTTTCCACCGGGAGAGTCAATTGACATGCAAAGGCTGCAGTCAATCCTTGACCGTCTTGCGGATGTGTTACTTCCACCCTGAGCCATAGACGATGCTCAACCACCTATGGTTGTTGTACGGCATATCCCTGATTTTTGTAGAACATTACCAATGGTAAATCGTAGGGCTACACCAGATGATTCGAGCTCTAGTGACGAGAATCTTGATGAAGGTTTTGCCTGACGGCCGATCCATGAAAATGATCGTCTATATCGTGCTAAAAGAAACTCTCGAGGTAAGGCCAACTTCCTAATTTTAACGGTTATTATGCATAGAAGATTTCCTCAACTGGCTAGCCGAAATAGAAAGATATTTTTATTATATGGACGTGCTAGAGCATAAAAAGGTGAAATTAGTAGCATTGGAATTAAAATCTAGTGCTTCTGCATGGTGTGAGCTATTACAACTCTCACATACCCGACGGAACAAGTCACCCATCTCATCATGGCCACGGATAAGACATCTTCTTCCATCACGATTTATCCCTAGTGATTATGAGCGGGTATTGTTCCAGCAATACCAAAATTGCCGACAAAGGAATCGAACCATTACAGATTATACCAAAGAATTCCAACGGTTGGCAACACGAAACGATTGTTAGAAACAGAAACGCAGAAGGTAGCACGATTTATAGGTGGGTTATGATTAATGATTCAAGACCAATTTCAGATTCACCCAGTCGGGACTGTAAATGAAGCGGTTCAATTGGCAAGTATGGCAAAAACGCAGCTTACAAGAGTCCCTAATTGGCATCATCCTTCAACTCGGCCCCCCATAATAGGTGTCACACAGGATCCAGGCTGGCATAAGGAAAAGAACCAGTAGGAGAACGTCATCAACCTCCTATAACTACAAACCATGACATGATATGTGGTCCATTTAAGCCACAACGTGTAGCACCCATAACAGCGGGCCTGAGTAGGATTCCAAATCCTTATGTTCGTCCAAGGCCGAACAATTGCTTTCGTTATGGCTAACTAGGTCATTTATCAAATACTTGTCCCTAGCGACAAGTTGCGAACCTCATCATTAATAACAGTGGTGCTAAAAACGCCAATAAAAACCCAAATGTTGAAAAACTATAGCACACCACAGATGACGAGCTAAATGAGATAAGCAAGGTTCAGCAGGATCATGGCGAGTCGCTCGTCGTGTGGCGACTATTGTATGCGACAAGGAAAGAAGTACACTCACAACGACATACCATCTTTTGATCTAGGTGTACGGTAAATCAAAAAGTTTTTGACGTGATCATTAACAGTGGAAACAGTGAGAACATCGTCTCAAAGGTCATGGTGGAAAAGTTACAATTAAAGACAGCGTCATCGCTCTTCATATACAATCGGTTGGATTAAGAACGTCAGTGAAACAAAAGTAATTAAACAGTGCATTATATCTTTTTCGATTGGTAAATATTATAAAGACGAAGTAGTATGCGATGTAGTTAACATGAACGCATGTCACATACTACTCGATCGACCATTGCTGTAACAACCCGAATTTTTGCTATTTTGAAATACCAAAAATTCTTAAATTTTTCTCTTTTTTTTTTATAACTTGTCACGTCATCATTTACGGACAATTGATGCTCGAGGAGAGCTTATACGCGGCTGGTATCGATAAAGAACTGTACAAATAAGATTGATCAACCATATAAAACTAATGAACCCAACTGATCACTAAAACATTAAGTTTATCCCCATGATTTGTTCACATAGGGCCCAAATCTAATCGACCTGCCACTGACTAATCAAACAACCATGACTAAATTAAAGATCTACCTAAAGTCAAGCCAACTATGGGTCGAACCTTAATTAATGGACCGAATTAACCCAGTTATTCTTTTAGCCTAAAACCGAGGTTTAGAGTGATCATGATCATATCTCCACTTTCACTACTTTCGAATAGGCCATACCATGAACTTAGTTAATCCATGCCTCAACCACTGCGCCCAAGAAGTCTCTCTACCCAATTCCAAAAGTGCCCTGATTACCCGAACGAGCTCTAGACCACTCATTAGTGGGCCACTAGTTCCAAAAATTATAGAGTAATGCCTGTCTCACTGGGCTTGTGGTCCATCACGGACGATGGACTCAAACAACCCCTGGAAACAGACGATTTGCGTCATCTTGTCAGTACTTGTAAAATGCAACTCTCCCTAGTATTGGCCAAAAATTTGAATTTTAAAGCAAATGACCCCGTCACTTAGGATAATAAATTAGGACATTTCAGCTATCAGATTTCACCCAAATTTGCACTATAAGTTGAAGATATTTTCTAGCACTCATCCGCCAAATCTGACCCCCGATCGAGAAACGGTGACCATTGATCCCAAATCGAACCATTGTGATAAAATCCTGCATCTGTTTGCCATTAAACTTTGCCCAGCCCTTCATCGAGCCATGGGGCACCTATCCCAAAAATTAGATGGTCCAGGGGGCCATCAGGAAGGCCCTAATAGCCAGATATAGGCCCCACAAGGAAATTGGAGGCATTTAGTGAAACACAGGGCCAAATGACTTAATTTCTAAATATTTAATGCCCAAACCCCTTTCATTTTCACCATTTTCAGTAGCTGAAATCTGAGAGAGAGAGAGAGGGAGGAGAGAGAAGGGCCTCCTTTAGTGGTGCATGTGAGCTTGGAGCTTGGGATATTGAAATCCCGGCACTTTCACCTCTCCATGCCGACTCCAATTGTTGTTGGAGTGAGATTCTAACCCATCTAAGGTAAGATGGGGTTCTAAATTATATCTTTCCTGATTTTTGCAATATGCATGTGTCTTATCCTCCATTCTATGCAATGCACGGCCCCGACACCTCGAGCTTGCAGACCCGGCGCTAGGACAATCTTAGCAACCTCCGTCCAAGAATAGGTGCGGACCATTACCTTTAGATGACCGATTATCACGCCTAAAGTAGATTTAATGAATGTGATTGGTGAATTGTTAGTGCATGTGGCTGAATTTATGTTTGGATTACATAACTAGGATAAGGGACTAGAAATTACTAAAATTTTGAAAAGGGTAGGTCCGATCGGGAGTTTCCAAGACTACCCTTGCCCCGCTTGCCTGAGAGTTGGAGGAGTCATCAACATACAGCTTCTAGGGGATTGGGTCGGGCGATAACTCGGGAGAAGCGGTTGTCGATTCTTCAGTAGGCTCAGTATTCTCAGTCATTGAATCTGCTCGTGGTGTCACTTCAGCAATGAAGTCGGCCACGGTTTGTCCCTTGATCACTACTCTCGGCTTGAATTGAATGTTGAATTCACTGAGTTCAATCGCCCACTTCGTAAGTCGGCCTGAAGCTTCTGATTTTTGTAGAATCTGACGCAGTGGGAGATCGGTCAAAACGATAATGGTGTGAGCTTGGAAGTATGGCCGAAGTCGCCGCGATGAAACTATTAGGACTAAGGCCACTTTTTCTAGAAGTGGGTATCTTGTCTCTGTCGGCAGTAGTGCTTTGCTGACGTAGTAAACCGGTAGTTGTTTTCCTTCGTGCTCCTGTATCACTGCCGAACTAACCGCTACCTCAGACACCGTAAGATACAATAGCAGGGCTTCTCCCGGCTTGGGTTTCGATAAGAGAGGCGGAGATCCGAGTTAAGATTTTAATTGCTAGAACGCTACTTCGCACTCTTTCATCCAATCCACTGTTTGTCGTCCCTTCAATTGTTTGAAGAATGGGAGACACTTATCAGTGGCTCGGGAGAGGAAATGGTTGAGTGCCACTACTCGTCCAGTTAATCTTTATATGTCTTTTATATTCTTCGGAGACTCCATGTCAAGTAATGCCTTAATTTTCTCTACATTTGCCTCGATTCCTCGCTGGCTGACTAGGAATTCGAGGAACTTTCCAGAGCTCACACCAAAGGCACACTTGCTCGGGTTCAACTTTATTTGGAACTTGCGTAAGATCAGGAATATTTCTTCTAGGTCGGTTATATGGTTGGCCGCGTGTACACTTTTGACGGGCATGTTGTCAATGTACACTTCCATGGTTCGGCCGATCAACCGAGCAAAGATTTTGTTCACTAATCTTTGATAAGTTGCTCTAACATTTTTCAAACCAAATGGCTTCACTCAGTAACAATAAAGACCTTTGTTGGTGACAAAGGTGGGATTTATCAGACTGATGCATTACTATTTGATTATACCCTGAATAAGCATTCATAAAACTAAGAAGTTCATGCCCCGCAGTGCTATCCACTTACTGATCGATCCTCGGAAGAGGAAAACTATCCTTTGGACAGGCTTTATTTAGGTCGGTATAGTCAATACAGACACGCCACTTCCCATTGGCTTTCTTCACAAGTACGACGTTGGCTACCCATTCTGGGTAATATATCTCTTCTATGAATTTGGCTTTGAGGAGCTTGCTGATCTCTTCTTCAATGATAGCGTACCTTTCAGGGCCGAGTGGACGTCGCTTCTGTCGGATCGGCCAGTAGGTCGGATCGATGTTGAGTCGATGCGTGATTACTGATGGATCAATTCCCGGCATGTCTTCATGGCTCCATGCGAACACATCAGCGTAGCGCCAGAGCAAAGCTATCAGATTACCTTTCAGGCGTGACTGCAGAGACAAGCCAATTCGCACCATCTTGGATTCATCTACCTCAGCCAAAGGTACTGAGATAAGGACTTCCACCTGTTGTCCTCGTTCATGAGTCTTGACTCGGGGATCCAATGACTCTATCACAGATACCTCAGCCGGAGCTTTCACGGCTGTGGCGTAACAACGCCTCGCATCTTGCTGATCTCCTTTGACGACTCCTACTCCCGAGCAGTCGAAAATTTCATGAAGAGGTGGTATTGGATACCACAGCTTGAAGGAGACTCAGAGAGGGTCGGTCGAGTATAGCATTGTAGATGGATGATTGATCGACTATCATTGTCGCTTGATGCGGAGGGTTTTCAGCAGTAAGTGTTAGCGATATGTTACCTTCTGTGAGTATCTATCCTCCCAAGAATCCGATCAATGGGGTACGCACCAGCCGGAAGGTCGATCGTTCAACACCCATTTTGTCGAATGCCTGAGTGAACAGTACATCAGTAGATGATCCTGTGTTGACGAGTATGCGGAATACCTTACAGTTCGCGATGGTGAGAGTGATGACAAACGCATCATCATGGTGATGGTGAATGCCTCGAGCATCTTCATTGGTGAATGAGATACAGTATTTTTCTTTCTTCTTCTCTTTCAAAGGTCGGGCTATGATTAGAATCTCGGACTCAGGTCGACTGATGCTCCTAGCGTGATTTTTCTGAGCATTGTTTAAGTCGCCTCCGCCTCGGGGACCACCAATAATAGTCTGGATTTCCTCCGTGGGTCGGTTGTCCCCCGGGCGTTCTTCCACTGTCTCGGTTCTTTCGATGTGTTCTCTGAGCCGACCTTCTCGGATAAGCCTTTCGATCTCTTCCTTCAGGTGATAACAATCACTGGTACTATGGTCATGATCGCGATGGTAGTGGCAATATTTATCCTTATTCCGCCGGTTCGGATTACTCCGAAGCTTATTTGGCCAATTGACAAATCATTCACTTTTAATTTCCATCAGCACCTGCTAGTGAGGTTTATTGAGAGGGGTATATGTAGAAAACCTTTGGTCGGGTCGCTTGCCCGACTTGCTTTTGTCGGGCGTTTAGTCATCCTAACGCTTCTTTCCTCTGGCCGAGTCAACTTCCTTTTTGGCTGACTATTTGGCTACAGTTTTTGCGTTCTGGACGACCTCACACAAGTTTCATGTTTCCTCGGCATCCACATACTTGTCTGATCGAGTCATGAATTCCGCCAAGGTCTCAGGCGGATTCTTGTCCAAGGATGCCAGAAACGGCTTATCCCTAACCCCTTGCATAATGGAATCGAGTGCCGTCTCTTTTGAATGTTTTTGAACCTAGAGTGATTCAAAGTTAAAACGTTTGATGTAGTCTTTTAGTAGCTCTCCCTCCTTCTGAACCATATTGTTCAGATGCGCAGGGGGTTTCAACTTCTTCTTCCCGCCAATGAAATCGGTAAGGAAGGCATCGCTGAGTTCTGCGAACGTGCTGACGGACTTTGGTTTCAGCTGCTTGAACCAAAGTTGGGCTACATCAGCTAAGGTGAGGGAGAAAGCCCGGCACATCACGGCATCCGAGGCATCATGCAGTCCATGTATGTTCGGAAGCATTCGATGTGTTCCTTTGGGTCGGTTTTGCCTGTGAAAGGTGTAATCTGCAGGAGGCGAAACCTTTCCGACAGCCGAGCTTGCATCACTTCATCAACGAACGGGAACACTTTTGTTTCGGTCCTGGTTGAATATACATCCCGACCATGCCTCATGTCCACCATCTCTTCTAACACTTCTTTTTTAAAGTCCTGAAGGTCTGCTTTCCAAGGCTTGTCACTTTCTGCTACACTTTCAACCGGAGGCCGACCGTGCCTCATCTGATCTATCTCGTGTCGAAGATCAGTGGGAGGTAGCACAGCAGTTGTGAATGAGCAGGTGTTGGCTCAGACTGCCCATAGGGCTGACTCGGCTGTGCTAGCGATCGCGGGGCAGCGGGCTGAAGGTCGGCAACTTGTTGGGGAACATTCATAGCCTGTTCTTGTTGAAGCTGCTGAGTCTGTTGACGGTGCATCTACTCCAACATTTGTTTCATAACGTTTATATCAGCTCTGAGTTCCTGGACCTCCCGATCCAACCGTCCATTTCCTCGATTCCACTGTGTATTCCTAGTTATGGCAGATGCTACAGGACTAGCCGTGGAACCTTATTGATTGTTAGGTTGGTTCTGAGCTCTCTGGGCCCCGTCTGGATCCGATGGTCCAGCGTCATCGACCTCATTTGGTTCGCCAAGACCAGTTTTTCTGGTTCTCGCCATTAACGCTCACTTGAAACTTCTGGATAGAGCCTGGAGAACGACTTTTTGTACCGCTTCCCACAGACGGCGCCAAACTGTTGATGCAAAAAACCGGCACACCTTCTTCTGAGTTGTCACCTGCACAAGAAAGATAGAAAAGGGGACCCTGGCTAGAGCCAGGGAACCTCCGATGCTTAAGTAAGTGACTGGACAGGAAGGAAGGAGTTTTTAAGGTATTTTTCAGCGTACCTTTCATCTTAGAGAGTCCTTCTTTTATAGGAGCGGGAGGTCCCAGCGTGTGGGGATTCTCTTTCCCGTTTTCAAGAGATTTGATTTGGTTAGAATCTATTCATGGATTCTGCCCAATCCCGAGATCTTCGGGGTTGGGAATCCTTTTACAAGATTTTTCGGACGGTATTTGAATTTACACCGTATCTTCCCTATTTGGCTTAGCCGCAACCGACTCAGCTAATAACTGAGCCTCAGCTGACCATAAGGGTCGTGCTTTTTGCCTTCTGTCGGACGTAACAGAATCGGCCTATGACCGATGTTCTATCTTAATCCGATAGCCGATGCTGTAACCGGCCTCATTGGGTCGGTTTTATAGTCGATCAGGTGGCTTTTAGCTTTAGGGCCTTAATCGGCATCTTTAAACGTTGCTGCCTCGTTAGCCAAAGCAACTTCATGCGTCTTAAGTATCTCGCCTATAGCTCGTGACTCTTTTACTCTCAGTCGGGATTCATTTTCTATGAATCCGAGCTAAGTCTCTCCTTTAGGCTTCGTTTTACCTCGGTCGAGCCTGGAGCCTCGAATTCTTGGGCAGTGTCAGTAGAGTTGGTCCATTCCATAACCAGGTCTCCAGACTTGTCATATTTTTTCCCCAACAAATTCTACTACGGATAGATGTTCTAAACAACTCTGCGGTAGGTTGGGTGGCAACTCTAAAAGCTGTCAAATGACAATGGGTCCCGTTCCCTTCAGGCCCTATAGAACCTATCCTTGGGCTAGCCGGGTTCGGTTCTTGCAGGGTCTGGGTCTAATTCATGAAGACCTGCATCCAAATCCAGTTGAATTAAGCTATTGGATCTTAGCTTCCAGTTGGGTCTAAGGCAAGTACGAGCATCTACATGGTTGGCCCACCCAATGGATGGATTATATCGCACATGCATGTACTAATGGAACCCACGTGCCAAGTTTTTCTAAGATTGGTATCATCTATTTTGTAGAAAATGTGTGAACAAGAATTCCGTGCAATGGAAAGAAAGAAAATTTTAAATGACTGTCAATCAATTCTTAATTTCAAAGAATAATCCCTCAATCAACACTAAAATTCAAAGGTCAGAACATCACTCAAGTTTGATAATGAAACAATATCATTATCTATGTTAGAAACAAGGGCATCGAAGATTCGAATCATTTGACAATCTCAACATGTGGGCCAAGTGGGTGACTGCACACGCACGGTATCTAACACCAGCATTCTAACATCAGCATATGGCCCAATCAAATTCCTCCACCGAACTACCTCCTATTGAGACACCACACAATCTGCGTAACCTGCACGTCGACTGTTTAATTGAGTAGGTCATGTTTTCTATTCGAGGCCAACCAAAATCAGAAGCTCACCTTGGGATTGTTGTGGGTAAAAATGGACAGATCAGGAGCTCACCTTGGGATTGTTATGGGTAAAAATGGACAGATTAGGATAACTCGAGACGAACGACTTCCCTCGAAAAAATCTACCAAGGTATGGCTAACCTACCCTCATAGACAAGTTGGGTTAAGCCAACTTTAACCATGACAAGCCAAGACCACTACTTGACTGACCTCGAGCTCAATCTCCACTCCGGTGTGCCTAAATATAGGGACGAGCTCGGCACAAGTTCAGGGTCAGTCTCGGTAGGACAAGTTCAATCTTATACCCAAGCTTAAATAATCGACGACTTGCCAAAGAAGCTAGGTCAGCCCATCTTAGTTCAAAAAAGCCCGCTCTGTATTCGATTTGACAGGATCTCAATTATGTTTGTCCAAGATGTTAGCCGAAGATCTAAGAAATACACCATAGCACGGATTCGTCTAAAATCTCGGTCGAGAATTTAAGAAGGCTCTTAAGACTTTATAGTAAGAATTTGGAAAGGTTCTTAAGACTTATAGCAGGAACCAGATCCTACTACAAGTTACTAAATAACGAGGGCGCTCGTACGCCATCGCCTTCCATAAAAAAAAAGTATTTTTAATGATGGAAGGTCCGCATAATTTCTAACCTAAAATTTTTTAGGTAACCAAACCCAGGTTCCTAACCTAATTTTGGCATCGGAGAGTCCCTGCTATATCCATTGTCTCCTTTACTCGACTATTATGCAAGTACACCAACGTCCCGGGAATGCTAACCAGAATTATTCTGCATCAACAGAGATCATCTTTATGTTTGTTGGGTTGGTTGGCCCACAGGTCCAAATCAGCCGATCTCTGTTAGCCATTCATATCTAGACCGCTGATCTTCAGGTCCGGGAAATCTGATCTTGAGGATATTTTGCCGATTCCTACATCAACGAGTACGGGACATCTGATCTTGAGGGTTTTTTGATGATTCCTACATCAAAGGATCTGGGAAATCTGATCTTGAGGATTTTTTTTTTTGCAGATTCATACGTCCACGGTAAGGATTATCAGATGAACTAGCTAGACTACTGATCCATGGGCCACAGTTGTGTATATACCGGTACATCATGACACTAATCCCATTCCCAAAATCAAAACCGAGTGTTCTGGACAAGAAGAATCGGCCGAGGATCTCATAGTTCCTGTTGTGCCACGTCACGTATGTCGTATGGGACGCGAATTGTGTAGTGAGCAATTCACCATGCTAGTGGGTTCTCTAGATGTGTTTCATCCACGCCGTCCATCTATTTTTCAAGCTCATTTTAGTGCATAAGTCAAAAATTGAAGCATATACAAAGTTCAGGTGGATCACACCACTGGAAACAGTGGGAATTGAATGCCTACCGTTGAAAACTTCTTATGGGCCACAGAAGTTTTGGATCAAGATGATATTTGTGTTTTCCCTTCGTCCGAGTCTGTGTGAGTTTCCAGCATCAGAATCAACGGTGTATGTCATTATCTCCATTGTTTCTGGTGGTGTGGTCCACCGGAGCTTTGGATATACATGCATATACATTCTGGTAAGCGGATTGCCTCTGACCCTGGGCACAGATATATACCTCTTTTTCTTTTCTATTTTTTTAAAAGAACTTTTATTTTATTTTTATTTTTAACACACGCCACCACACACTCACGGCCATGGCACTACCTATGGGGTTACTCGAACCCTCAACCAGGTATTGGAACTCTAAAGAATCTACCACCGGGGTAAGAAGATGGACCACGGAGAAGTCCGTGACAAATCCATCTGGTAATGAAACTCCTAAGAATATACCTGAGGTTGTGTGGGGCCACAGAGATGTCCGTGACAAATCCAGTCCGTTGATCTGTTTTGCAAGACCACATTAGGATAGTCTAAAAGGGAAACGGATTGGCTACTCTCCCTGCCATCAGCCCGGTGGCTTATGGTTGGTTCTCTGTGGGCCCCACCATGATGTATGCGTTTCATCCTTTCCTTTCATCCATTTTTACAGATAATTGTAGGGCTTGATCCCAAAAATGATAGGTATATAAATATCAGGTGGACCACACCACAGGAAAACAATAATGATTGGATATCCACCATTAAAATCCTCCTAAAGCCCAATGGACTGTTTATTTGACATCTAATCTGTTGATTAGGTCATATAGACCCAGATGAAGGGAAAAGACAAAGATCAGCTTGATCCAAAACTTTTTATGGCCCCCCAAAAAGTTTTTAATGGTCCATTTAACACTGTTTCCTGTAATGTGGTCCACTTGAGATTGGGATATATCTCATTTTTGGTATCATACCATAAAATAATATAAAACAATAGATGGAAGGAATGGATGAAACACATACATCATGGTGGGGCACACAGAGAACCGACCACCAGCCAATGGCTGGTGGAGGGGGAGTAGCCAATCCGTTTCCGTCTGAAAGCCAGGGAGATCCGAAACTCATGTAGGCCATAAGACACGAAAGAACGGGGATTGAACACCCGACGGTGACAAGAGTTTTGTATCAAGATGATATTTGTGCTACCGTTTATCTGAGCGGTAATAACCCTATGAACGGTTTTGATGGCATATGAACATGATGGTCAGCTCCAGGAAAGTTTCAACAGTGGACATTTCTATTCCTACTGCTTCGTTTGGTGTGGCCCACCTGAGTTTTGGATCTACCTGATTTTTATAATTCTGTCTTATCGTGGTCTTCCAAAGCAGATGGACGGAATAGATTTGCCACTGACATCTCTGTGGACCCTACACAGCCTAGGCACAGGTATATCTTTGTGGCCAGGGTCACAGGCAATCCGCTCCCTAAAATGGGCTTGAAAAAGGGAAGGGCCACGTGGATAAAACACATGATGCTTCATGGTCGGCCCCACAGAAAATCCCAAGCGACTCGCTACATAATCCCCGTCCTGACATATTCCTGCCATCAGATGACACAGTTGGACAGAGAACGTGAATTAATAATAACCATTCCTTTGCAGGGAATTGCACGCCCACGTGCGCGATTGCACGTTATTTCACTTTTCTTTTCAACGGATAGGATCGGATGCCTCTCGATGCACGATATTTCGTGCCTACTTGTCTTTTCTGCACATGTGGTATACATGTGAAAGATCTAAACCGTTAATTATATACTACTAATATATGGTAGGCCATGGGCTGAAAATCATAACGTTTGGACGTTCGACCTATAGTTGGTGGAGTAGAAATGAACGCTAAAAACAGACATAGGCAACGATTTCTATTTAGAAAGGAAATTTCAATTGGAAAACCAAATAAATTTCTACCACTAGCTAATCAACGGTGGATTGAAACGTATTCCTGGTATGGATCATCATAAATATTCATGTACGCGCCTAACTTCCACCTTAATCCAGACCGTCCATGTTGCGATGCCCATCAAAATTAAAGTGGTTTGATCTGATTTCAGAGACATATACCATATTTCATTTAATATAAATTCTTTTATGGTTAGATTGATCTATTGTATTCCACGTGGACAGATGCTGGGTGCTGTACACGGGTGATTATCCAGCGCCGGTACTACTTTCTGTTCCATTCTTTTGAACTCTGAGCTTAGTGGCCTTCGGAGAATACTTTATTCTTCGCACCAACACGAAAGGAAATCAGAGGTGTTATATGATACTCTGGCAGAGAATGACGGTTGCTATACGTGCATGCTGCCAATGTATAACGTTGCATTTACGTACCTCAATCACAATCGTCCAATTAGTGGGCAATCAGTAGATATGGGATGGAAACATAATAGATTGATTTCACTGTCTGATGGACCTCCTTTTTATTTGAAATCAGAACCACGGTTCATTTCAGCTGTTCATTTGATACCGTCCAAGTTGTTACTCCTGGTTCGGATTGATGTAAATGTATAAATTATAGATACTCGTACTCTGGCAGTGTATCAAGTAATTTAAAACAAATATCCCGGGCCTGTACCGATTTGGTTTTTTAATCTCGTCCGTCCGGATCTGATACCATAAAAACGTGCATGGAACGTGCGAATGAGAGCAAATTGCTTGTGACCCCAGTGACAAATCCACTCCGTCCATCTGTTTTGAAAGACCACGATAGGACAGGATTCTAAAAATCAAGCAGAGAGAAAACTCATGTGGGCCACATCAACAAAACTGTAGGAATAGCAAAGTCCACCATTGAAACCTTCTTGGATCTGACAATGATGTTTATATTCCATCCAAAATTTTCATAGAATTATTATCACTCAGATAAACTGTAGGAACAAACATCATCCTCGTACAAAACTTCTGTCACCGCCAGGCATTCAATGCCCACTGTTTCGTGTGGTGTTGCCCACATGAGTTTTGGATCTGGCTGATTTTTAGAATCATGTTCTGTTGTTGTCTTTCAAAAAAGATGAACTGAGTGGATTTATCATAGGTATATCTATGGGCCCCACACAGCCCTGGGCACAAAGATATCTCTATGCCCGGGTCACGGAGCATAGCACTCATCATCGTTAGCTACCAAACAAAACCTGCCTTGATCTTATTATCCTAAGCTATTAATAAAATGGAACTTTGCACGTCATTGATTCCATGTAAAATGACAGGAAGAAATGGTATTTCCGTTTGATGTGACAATTTCTTTTATTTTTTTATTTTAATTTTTAGTATAATAAATTAAGAGACAGTTGTAAGACTGATATCAACTATTCAAACAAGAACTTTAAAAACCTAATTCCAGTTAAATTTATGAAAATATAAAATTAATAAATTAACGTACATATCAAATTTATGGATTTACATTAAATTTGACAAATTTTAGAAGTTTATTATTTAGATTCAAACTATAAATCTATATATTTTTGGGCATTTATTGTGAAGGAATTACAAATAAAAGCCTTTCATTTGGAAAATTTGCTAAGTCTTTAGATTTTTTGAAGGTCTATATTTTTTTCAAA
This sequence comes from Magnolia sinica, assembly GCF_029962835.1. Lineage (NCBI taxonomy): Eukaryota > Viridiplantae > Streptophyta > Magnoliopsida > Magnoliales > Magnoliaceae > Magnolia > Magnolia sinica. The sequence goes on from NC_080588.1 coordinate 56,414,558, forward strand.
TTAATAAATTTATGAAGGTGTGAATTTGGAAAGCCCACTAATTTATAAATCTTCATTAAAAATTAAAAAAAAAAACAAAAAAAAAAACAAAACAAAACAAAACAAAAGATTTAAAATTCCTGCTTACACTTGCTACGAATATGAGAAATCATGTTTCAATCATACTTACGAAAGCTATCATTCGATGGTTATTATTTTTTCCTTAAATTCTATAAATTCAAACGAGTCCTTAACTTCGCATAAAATATATGTGTGATATATTTATGTATATTTGTATCTAACATCTATTGAAATGTTTTGGGTTTGAAACTAGATTGAGTTGGCTGATCTAATTACACCCATTGACAAGCCATGTAGTTGAACATGAGCTTGATTCATTTACCCATATCTTCTAAGCCATAACTCATTTAAATGTAGCCAAATTGACTTACCTCGGAGAGCTTAGACAAAGGTGAGCTGCATGTCCACCTAAGTGGAGCTGTAACTAAAAATGTGCAAAGGAACACTAGAGTAAACCCAACAAAGTATTATTTTCCATCAAATTTTGGGATGGTTTAAGTGAGGATTTTTATAGTAGATATGGGGCCCTTTGGATGCAATTCGATTGTCAACCATTGACTATATGAGGGGACTTTAACACTCCCATGCACTTGCATAAAATGTCTCCCATGGAGGAATATGTTAGAAAGACATTTGTTATTCATAAGATTCAAATACAAGATATTCGGCTTTGATACCATACCAAACATCAACTTGCTCTAAAAGTTCGAGCAATTAGGAATGATGTATCAATGTATATCATGGAACTTTAACACTATCAAACATGCCATACAAGAAGGATTTCATATTGACAAGAATGCTCACTTGCACACCTTCTTACGTAAGCAACCGTAAGCACCTTTGCACACATGTTGTGGGCATAGAATCTGAACGGTCCACGTGATGCGGCACCCCTTGAAACCTCATAAGCCCAACTTTCATACCGATACAAAACTCTGGTGGGCCATGGCAAAAGGAAACAGTTTTCTCCCTTGATTTGCATTTCTCTTTGCTATGGCCAATTAGAGTTTTGGATTAGGCTGGAAATTGGGCACATAAAGTTTCAAGGGGTGCTGCATCACATGGAACGTTCAAATTTCATGCCCATGACATGCGTGCAAAGGTTCTCATGGGTACTCACCTTAGAAGGTACGCAGGTTAGCATTCCTCCCTCTCTCTCTCTCTCTCTCTCTCTCTCTCTCTCTCTCTCTCTCTCTCTCTCTCTCTCTTTTTACATACAGATTTTTCCCACTGTAAATCTCATATTTTACCTCGGCTTTTCTGGACCACCCAAACTTTACTTTCCCAAAGTAAACCACTACCTTTTCCTTGAACGAGAATACCCGTGTAGACACCTCACCTAGGCTAACAACTTGATAAGGCATGAATGATCCTTAAGACCTAAAACCTAAAACCAACATCCTATCACAAACCTCAGCCAAATCAAACATAGGCCCCAAAAAAGTCCAAAAGCCCAGAAAGCCCAAAATCCCACATCCAGAGCCCGACATAGAGCCCACAAACTGAAATCCAGAGGCAATGGTGGCCAGGCGGTAGTCGGACTACCGCCCTCTCTTGACAAATGTGTCCTCTGAGTAGGCAGTTGTTCCCCCTCCAAAAGTCAACTCTCCCATAGGATTACCCCTAGAATTCACCCTATTTACCATCCTACCTAAACGTAAAGGCTAATAAGAAAGTGTCATGTGGCATTACCCTTCCCTCGACAAATCACAAGTTACCACATTAGCATTTACCCTCCATAAACCCTAGAATTACCAAAATGCCACCCCAAAAGGCTATAAATGGCCTTCCCTTCTCCTCATTTCAAGAGACAACAACAATCATCCAGCACCAACAAAAGCCTTATAAAGAGGAGAGTAAGAGTGAGAGAGTAAGTGAATGAGAGTAAGACGGAGTGCTTGAGTTCTCAAGCCTCAATCTTTTAGCCCCCCTGTGAGACCCGTGTCCTAATCCGTACTGTTCCGTTAGCTTCCGCGGTCCTTCCAGTCAAATTTCGGCAACCTTCGCACCGTATTCGGTGTTTGCGCACGATCCTAAGCCAGGTCCCGCGCACCGACGTCGGCTTAATCCGAAAGTTGTATCATAGCGACCGCACCGTCGCCGCGATTCCAACGCCGTGACTTGCGCACTAAACCGATACCCAGGTAAGAAGATGCCGATCAGCGTTTATTCCGAAGAAACACCGCGCGTTGCGGATTTCGAGGGAATCTCTATACAATTAGTCCCATCAATCAACCATAAATGCAACCATACCTCAAGTACAACAACCCATCCCTCTTTCTCTACAAAGTCAACTTTCTCTCTCTTCACACATCCCTCTTTTACTCACTTTTCAAACAAACCCATGCTTCATTAATTATACCCATCACTCCATCACCTCATATCACTCCCATCCTCTCATTTTCTCTCTCATTTCTCAAATCTCTCCAAGCAACCCAAGCCTCTCACATCCAAGCTTCCTCTCCCTCTCAAGTGTGGCCCACCTTCCATCTTCCATCTACACCCTCTCATCTCTCATCCCCACCATCAAAAGTCTATCAACCTCCATCAAAGTTAAAGCTAAGGAGCATTGGAGTCTAAGGGACAAAGAAGAAGGAAGATAAGGTGGGTGATTTTCCATTATTTTAAATTTTAGGGCCCACTTGTTGGTGGGACCCATTTGGATGTATGTGATTTAATCAAGAGGACCCATAGTGGCGGGGTTCCTCCTCTCCATCACCGTCTCTCTAATTTTTTTCTCTCTCTCTCTCTCCCTCTCTCTATCCCTTTTCATTGTGATGGTGAAGATCCACACCATCCACTGTTTGGATGGGCCTAATGCCCTTCTTATCATGTGATATATTTTATATAATATATATATGATATATAATATAATATATTATATATATATAATAATATTATTTATATATATATATATATATATATATTATGTGTATGCAGGTGTTGGTGGGCCACATCCACGTGGGACCCACCAAAATGAAGTTTCTTCATATGCCATCCAGCGTCCCTGGACGCTGGACGTGCTATTGGTGGCCGAATAGTGGAGTGTATACTGACATGGGAGGTACTAAAGAGCTAGCCAAAATGGGGGCCACTCATGCAGGCCCCATCTTAATGTATGCATATAATCTAAGCTGTCTATCCCGTTGCCCAGATCATTTTAACCGTTGAGACAAAATTTGGGACCAATCTGAAAATCAAACGGGCCATACCATAGGAAACAGTGATCCTACCTTCGAATTACTCCCTGATGCTCCTGTATATCTGAAATAACTCAATATTGGACTCTATGGGTTTGTATCGAACCACATGGACCAATGGCTGGAGTGGATCTTGTTGATGCGGGCCCCATCTACTAAAAACCGTGGAAAATCATAAAAACCAAAAAAAAAAGGAGCAGCGCTGACGCTGCTGCAGGGCGACCGTAGGCAGCGCCTGCGTCTGACGCACGGACGGACGAGGCTGCCTCACGGCTCCAGCCGTGGGCCCCACTGTGGTACGTTTCGAAAATCCACTCCATGCATTGGATGGGTTCCCACAGAATAAACGTCCACCCCAAATATCAGCCTTATATGGGTCTCAGGTAGGCCAAACCATTTAAAGTTATGTGATGACATGCCAAAACATATAAAATCACTTGGTGGGGCCTACCCGGGTTTTGGATGTGGGTGAAACTTGGTCTGGACGGTCAGACAAGTGGGACTCACATAATGGGTGGGCTGGATTTCACTGATGAGGGTCCCACCTAGGAAATTCCACAGAAAAGTAAATGTTCAAAAAAAAAAAGGGGCAGCAGCAGCAGCGTCCGCCGCTGCCGCGTGGACGGACGAGCTGGGCCTCACGGCCCCAGCTGTGGGTCCCACCGTTATGCATTCGAAAATCAACGCCGTGCATTGGGTGGGTCCCCTCGGACCAGGTGGTTGTCCTAAAAAAAGTCAGATGTATACGGAACTAAGGTGGGCCACACCATTTAAAATCATGTGAAGACATGCCTAAACACATAAGATCACTTGGTGGGGCCTACCTGAAAGTTGGATACGGTTGAAACTCGATCTGAACCCTCGGGTAAGTGGGACACACATAGTGAGTGGGCTGGATTTGTAAACCATGTTGCAGTGGGCCCCTGACCAGACCCTATCAACAGGTTGTATGGCCAATAAACGGTCCAGTGGGCCCTACCCAAGGTCCCTGTGAACTTGTAAACAGTTGGACGGCAAATAAATAGCACGGTGGGCCCAGTCCCACCCAGGTCCAAGTGACCTTATGCACAGGTTGGATGAAAATAAACATTACAGTGGGCCTTGGCTGGGTGGGAAACGAATATTAATGTGGGCCCCAGATCTGAGTGACCTTATCAATGGGTTAGATGAGAAACAAACATTATGATAAGCCCCGCTTGGGACCCACTTATATATACATATATTGTAATTTACACTCTCCGTTAGTGTGGGCTCCACCATGATGCAGGTGTTTCATCCAAACCGTCCAACCATTTTGGGGATTATTTAAGGCCCATTGTAGTGTGATTTCCACCATGGTATATATGTTGATTTTATAGTGGGCTACACCTTGGGAGTAATGATGGTTTGATGTCCACATTGTAAGGATAATGTTGGTTAAATGTCCGCATTATCACTCTCCCTAAGGCCCACTGATAGGCCCATACTTGTGGTAAGTAGGCCGTCTAGGCCCATCTCCGTTATACACAGAGCCCATCTCTTTATATATGTTTAGTATAGATCCATGATTCATGATCATCCGCATCATATGTATGCCTGATGTGAGGGGTGACCGATCATATCATATGCCTTCGGGCGGACTGCTTGTGGGCTCCCTGATAGGCGGAGTTGCTTCATATAAGTGCATGGTACACGTAGGATTGTTGCATGACTGATAGTGTGGCTCATGCACTTGCATTTGTGTGATTGTAGTTACTGTATGCCCTAGCGACATCAGGGCCATAGCCTCCACAGACACATCGTGGATGGCAGGATTGGATACCGAAAATATTTGGTTCTAGCATACGGGCGCCATAGATGTCCCTGGGTGAAAATTCCTAAACCCGATGGTACCAGAGGATGACTCCAACGTCGAGACCGAGTGGATATATGAGCGCATGAGGGCCGAATACCAGGAGGCCGCATCTCCCACTGTGTCGTGGTCGGTTGGAAAGGAGTGTGGCCTTACTCGCCCGATGGTAAGGGGCAATACTAGGCTGAGTTTGACCAGCTCGCGAATGGGTTCGCTATCGACGTGCCGGAAAGGTATTGGCAGACTATTGATCAGGCGGATAGTGAGGTTTCTTACGCTCACTTGGACTGTGCGGCTAGGAGAGCGACAGTGCCATTTGGAGTGTATTGAACCCCGGTGATTATCCAGAATGAGAACTGTACTGATGCATGATGAGGTTTGGCATGCTTGAGTTGCATCTCGCATCGCGTGGCCATATTATGGCCGATAGCATTCATATATTGCACCGCATAGCCTTGGTACGGCTGATTGCATTCATGTACTCATCGCCATGATTCCGCATTACTCTGACCTTGTATTTTGAGCACACTTATATTGCGCACATACTTACACCACCCTCTAAGCTTTCTATAAGCTTATGCACGATTGATGCATGCAGGTGACGCCAGGACGCAGTCGCAGCCATAGTCTCGCCGTAGTTGGACCGTGCAGACGAGCTTTGGAGTTTGTCTTTTGCACTACATTGTATTTTCCCTTTCTGTTGTATTGTACAAAAAGTTTTTGATCATAGTGGATTTTGTGGTGGTGTTCTTGTAGTTATTGTTTGTGGGTTATGCTTTTGTTATGCTCATTATGAATCAGACTGATGATTTGAAATCCTCCTTCTAGTATCCCAGGATCGGAACCTGGTGAATGGGTGCCGGGATCCGAAAATGGGGTTCTACGGAGGTTGTCGGCGCCGGATTCGGCGATCGGGAATTTTGTGAGCCCGATTTCCGAGTTCGGGGCGTGACAGAAGTTGGTATCAGAGCATAACTCGGGAATAACCAAGAACAACATTACATGTCTGCTATGAATGATTAAGTCCTAAGTTCGGATAGCTTAGCGATCTTTTATTATAGACCCTTAACGTGCGTGCCTTCGCGAGCCTTTAAGTTGATAGGCACCTTCGCTCTTTCCTGTAGGACATAGCGCGCAGGAGAGTGACCCGATCGACTCCCGCACCACCATCGGATACTTCAGCTCCACCACCTGCGGCTCCTGCATTACCACCTACGACCCCTGCTCCACCACCAGAGATTCCTACTGCCCAGCCTGAGGATGTCGCTCCTCTACCAGAGATTCATACCGCCCATCCTGAGGATGCTGTACCTCCACCAGATACCAGTGCGGATCCGACCGTATCCGTGAGTGCTTCTCAGTTGCAGCAGATGCTGCAGGCTGTGACGGCCGCACTTCAGGGCCAGAGCAGACACCCGGTTGTTTCACCGGCTCAGGCAGAGCAGGAGCGCGCGAGTACCCTACTTCGAGAGTTCCGACAGTTTGATCCTCCACGATTCCAGGGCGAGCCAGATCCGACAGCAGCTGAGAGGTGGCGCTCCGATGTGGAGAAGATTTTTGATACCATGTCATGTACGACCGAGCAGCGAGTTCGGTTGGCGGTGTTTTTTTTTCAGGGCGAGGCCGAGCACTGGTGGACCTCGGTTACCCGCGTCGCAGGACCTGACTACGTCTGGACATGGGATGATTTTGTAGATCGATTCGAGGAGCAGTATTTCCCTGACCATATTCGACGTCAGAGAGCACTAGAGTTCGAGACTCTGGTGCAGGGAGACATGACCGTGGCTCAGTACGCAGCTCGTTTCGTGGCGCTATCGAGGTTTGCGCCATATATGGTTGATGATGAGGGGCGGAAGGCCCGCCGTTTCGAGAGCGGCTTACGTTACGGTCTTCGAGGCCGTGTGATTGGGCATAAGCTTCCGACCTTTCAGGCTATAGTGCGGAGGGCTCAGATCTACGAGACGGAGTGGGCTGGCGCGCAGGCCAACAGAGATCAGAGGAGGGGTCAGAAGAGGCAGACCCCCTTTAGTAGCTCCCAGCAGCAGCGACGACCACAGAGGTATAGGAGCCACCCACATGCCAGAGTACCAGCAGCCCCATTAGCACCTTCAGCGCCACCCCAGTAGCCATTTGCAAGGACTTGTTTTGAATGTGGTGGGACAGGGCATCGCTTGTCTGAGTGCCCTCGCCCTCATCTGCAGCAGTCGAGAGGATCACAGCAGCCTCACCTACATCCGCCGAGAGCACCACAGCAGCCTTTAGCACAGCAGCGACCTCAACAGCAGCCTCCAGCACAGCAGCGACCCCATCAGCAGCGACCACAGCTACCTCAGCCACCGAGGCCCCAACAGCAGTATAGGCCGCTACAGAGGCAACAGCAGCACCAGGGACCGCAGAGGGGACAGGCACCTCCCCAGCCAGCTCAGGCTAGGTTCTACGCGGCTCAGCAGGACCCGCAGTCATCCGGAGGAGTCGTCGAGGGTATACTTCTCGTCTCTTCATGCATCGCTCGAGTATTATTTGATTCTGGCGCTTCTCACTCATTCATGTCCGAGAATTTCTGTCGATCGACTGGATTACCGACAGAGTCTTCTAGTGAGGGATTGACCGTATCGACGCCCTTGGGGAGGACCACAGTATTGGGTCGTTTCTGTTCATCTTGCCCGATTTTGGTCGGTGATATCTTTTTGCCCGCTGACTTGTTTGTGCTGCCAATGATAGATTTCGACGTTATCTTGGGCATGGATTGGCTTGCCGAGTACCACGCTATTTTAGACTGTTCTGCGAGGACAATCACATTCTGCATACCAGGCTTGCCGCAGTTCCAGTTCATCGCCGAGCCCAGAGGAGAGCCGTTATCTTGCTTGATGTCCTGCGCAGTCGAGGAGCCTGTTGCCATTTGTATTGATCGGTTACCGGTGGTTTGCGACTTCCCCGACGTGTTCCAGGAGATTCCGGGATTGCCTCCGCGCCGTCATATCGAGTTCCAGATTGATCTTGTGCCCGGTACCGCGCCTATCTCGAAGGCCCCGTACCGTATGGCACCGATGGAGTTGCGTGAGCTGCAGCGTCAGTTGGACGAGTTGCGTGAGTTGGGATTCATTCGTCCGAGCAGTTCACCTTGGGGAGCGCCGGTACTCTTCGTCAGGAAGAAGGATGGCTCGTTGAGGCTCTGCGTAGATTACCGCGAGCTCAACCGGGTCACGATTAAGAACAAGTACCCGCTCCCAAGGATAGACGATTTATTTGATCAGCTGCAGGGTGCACAGTTCTTTTCGAAGATTGACCTGCGTTCTGGTTATCATCAGATTCGTGTCCGAGAGGAGGACATCCCGAAGACAGCTTTCAGGACTCGTTATGGTCATTTTGAGTTTCAGGTCATGTCCTTTGGACTGACCAATGCACCAGCGGTCTTCATGCAGTTGATGAATGAGGTCTTTTGTCCATATCTCGATCAGTTTATTGTGGTTTTTATCGACGACATTCTGATATATTCGAGGACCCGTGAGGACCATATACAGCATCTGGAGATCGCCTTGCAGACCCTCCGTGCCCACCAGCTATATGCGAAGCTGGAGAAGTGTGAGTTCTGGCAGGAGGAGGTGAGATTCCTCAGTCACGTGGTGACGAGGGAGGGTGTCGCAGTAGATCCCCTCGAAGGTTGAGGCAGTGCGTCAGTGGGGCCAGCCCACGACTGCGTCCGAGATCCGCAGTTTCCTTGGTTTAGCGGGATATTATCGACGTTTCATTGAGGGCTTCTCCGTATTGCGGCCCCGTTGACCGAGGTTGACTCGGAAGGGCGCAGAGTTTATTTGGAGTGACGCCTGTGAGCGAGCATTTATGGAGCTGAAGGACCGTCTGACGTCCGCTCCTGTCCTCACTCTTCCCTCTGGGAGTGATGGATTCGTGGTATTTACTGATGCTTCACGTATTGGATTGGGTGCTGTCCTGATGCAGCACGGTAGACCTGTAGCATTTGCGTCTCGTCAGCTTAAGGTTCATGAGCTAAACTACCCCACGCATGACTTAGAGCTGGCAGCAGTCGTCTTCGCACTGAAGGTGTGGAGACACTATCTCTATGGGGTTAGGTTCGAGCTCTTCTCTGACCACAAGAGCTTGAAGTATCTATTCTCTCAGTCTGAGCTGAACATAAGACAGAGACGCTGGATGGAGCTTCTGAAGGATTATGATTTTGACCTCCAGTACCACCCAGGCAAGGCGAATGTGGTGGCGGATGCCCTTAGTCGTCAGCCACGAGGCTTGGTGGCACATATGATGATTCAGGAGTGGAAGATGCTCGAGGATATAGCAGAGTACGACTTTGATTTTGGTCTGCAGTCTTCTATCGTTCAGTTATCGAGCCTGTCGATTCAACCCTCTCTTGTCGCAAGGGTGATCGAGGCTCAGCAGACAGATGAGTCATTACAGGATTACCGAGCAGAGGCATCATCTGAGAGTCAGATAGATTGGCAGATTGGTGCTGATGGTGGACTTCGCTTTAGAGGCCGATTGTGTGTCCCGGATATTCCTGAGTTGCGCAGAGATCTTATGACCGAGGCACATCGATCGCGGTTTTCTATCCACCCTGGCTCGACGAAGATGTACCGTGATATGAGGCGACAGTATTATTAGGCAGGAATGAAGCGCCAGATTGCAAGTTTTGTAGCCGAGTGTGACACATGCCAGCGTGTCAAGGCCGATCATCAGAGATCCCCTGGTCTATTGCAGCCATTGAGCGTCCCGATGTGGAAGTGGGAGCACGTATCTACAGATTTCATTATGGGTTTGCCGAGGACTCACGGTCATGACGCCATCTGGGTTGTCGTGGACCGTCTGATGAAGTCGGCACATTTTCTTGCGATTCGTGCGACTTGGCCTTTGGACCGGCTTGCGAGGTTATTCCTTGAGGAGATTGTGAGACTGCACGGCGTACCAGTCTCGATCGTTTCTGACCGAGACCCGAGGTTCACGTCTCAGTTCTGGAGGAGCTTTCAGAGAGCTATGGGCACTGATTTGCAGCTCAGTACCGCGTATCATCCGCAGACTGATGGCCAGACCAAAACCTTGAGGATATGCTTCGGGCCTGCGTGATTGACTTCGGTGGTAGCTGGGATGAGCATCTGCGATTGGCTGAGTTCGCATACAACAACAGCTATCAGGCGACCATTGGCATGGCTCCTTTTGAGGCATTATATGGCAGACCTTTCAGATCTCCAAGTTGTTGGACCGAGGTTGGAGAGCGGCGTCTCCTAGGTCCCGAGCTTGTGCAGGAGACATCAGAGGTTATCGATATCATCAGGCAGAGGATGCGCACAGCTCAGAGCCGGCAGAAGAGTTTTGCTAATCACCGGCGTCGTCCCTTGGAGTTTGATGTAGGGGACCATGTGTATCTCAAGGTCTCGCCCATGAAGGGCATAGTTCGATTTGGAGCAAAGGGCAAGCTTGCCCCGAGATTCATAGGACCTTTCGAGATCACTGAGCGCATTGGCGCTGTAGCCTATCGGCTTGCCTTACCATCTCAGTTGTCTAGCGTCCACAACATTTTTCATGTCTCTATGCTGAGGAAGTGTGGGTCTGACATAGTTCCTGTTATCGATTGGCAACCGTTGGAGGTTCGTGAGGACGCTTCTTACATCGAGCAGCCAGTTCGTATCCTTGATCGGAAGGAGCAGGTCCTCCGAACCAAGGTCATTCCCTTGGTGAAGGTTCAGTGGGGCCACCATTCTATGGATGAGGCATCTTGGGAGCGCGAGGCTGAGATTCGAGAGCGCTATCCTCATCTCTTTGATGATTGATTGTATGATTGTATGTTATATGTTGTCTCTGATATTTATATAGCGATGTCTTGCTTCTTCTCCTATTATGATTTATGTTTTATGATGTTTGTTTAAATTTCGAGGACGAAATTTTTATTTAGGAGGGGAGAGCTGTGAGGCCCGTGTCCTAATCCGTACTGTTCTGTTAGCTTCCGCGGTCCTTCCAGTCAAATTCCGGCAACCTTCGCACCGTATTCGGTGTTTGCCCACGATCCTAAGCCAGGTCCCGCGCACCGACGTCGGCTTGATTCGAAAGTTGTATCATAGCGACCGCGTCGTCGCCGCGATTCCAACGCCGTGACTTGCGCACTAAACCGATACCCAGGTAAGAAGATGCCGATTAGCGTTTATTCCGAAGAAACAGCGCGCATTGCGGATTTCGAGGGAATCTCTACACAATTAGTCCCATCAATCAACCATAAATGCAACCATACCTCAAGTACAACAACCCATCCCTCTTTCTCCACAAAGTCAACTCTCTCTCTCTCTTCACCCATCCCTCTTTTACTCACTTTTCAAACAAACCCATGCTTCATTAATTACACCCATCACTCCATCACCTCATATCACTCCCATCCTCTCATTTTCTCTCTCATTTCTCAAATCTCTCCAAGCAACCCAAGCCTCTCACGTCCAAGCTTCCTCTCCCTCTCAAGTGTGGCCCACCTTCCATCTTCCATCTACACCCTCTCATCTCTCATCCCCACCATCAAAAGTCTATCAACCTCCATCAAAGTTAAAGCTAAGGAGCATTGGAGTCTAAGGGACAAAGAAGAAGGAAGATAAGGTGGGTGATTTTTCATTATTTTAAATTTTAGGGCCCACTTGTTGGTGGGACCCATTTGGATGTATGTGATTTAATCAAGAGGGCCCATAGTGGCGGGGTTCCTCCTCTCCATCACCGTCTCTCTAATTTTTCTCTCTCTCTCTCTCCCTCTCTCTATCCCTTTTCATTGTGATGGTGAAGATCCACACCATCCACTGTTTGGATGGGCCTAATGCCCTTCTTATCATGTGATATATTTTATATAATATATATATATATGATATATAATATAATATATATTATATATATATAATAATATTATATATATATATATATATTATGTGTATGCAGGTGTTGGTGGGCCACATCCACGTGGGACCCACCATAATGAAGTTTCTTCATATGCCATCCAGCGTCCCTGGACGCTGGACGTGCTATTGGTGGCCGAATAGTGGAGTGTATACTGACATGGGAGGTACTAAAGAGCTAGCCAAAATGGGGGCCACTCATGTAGGCCCCATCTTAATGTATGCATATAATCTAAGCTGTCTATCCCGTTGCCCAGATCATTTTAACCGTTGAGACAAAATTTGGGACCAATCTGAAAATCAAACGGGCCATACCATAGGAAACAACGATCCTACCTTCGAATTACTCCCTGATGCTCCTGTATATCTGAAATAACTCAATATTGGACTCTATGGGTTTGTATCGAACCACATGGACCAATGGCTGGAGTGGATCTTGTTGATGCGGGCCCCATCTACTAAAAACCGTGGAAAATCATAAAAACCAAAAAAAAAAAAAGAAAGAGCAGCGCTGACGCTGCTGCAGGGCGACCGTAGGCAGCGCCTGCGTCTGACGCACGGACGGACGAGGCTGCTTCACGGCTCCAGCCGTGGGCCCTACTGTGGTACGTTTCGAAAATCCACTCCATGCATTGGATGGGTTCCCACAGAATAGACGTCCACCCCAAATATCAGCCTTATATGGGTCTCAGGTAGGCCACACCATTTAAAGTTATGTGATGACATGCCAAAACATATAAAATCACTTGGTGGGGTCTACCCGGGTTTTGGATGTGGGTGAAACTTGGTCTGGACGGTCAGACAAGTGGGACTCACATAATGGGTGGGCTGGATTTCACTGATGAGGGTCCCACCTAGGAAATTCCACAGAAAAGTAAATGTTCAAAAAAAAAAAAGGGGCAGCAGCAGCAGCGTCCGCCGCTGTCGCGTGGACGGACGAACTGGGCCTCACGGCCCCAGCTGTGGGTCCCACCGTTATGCATTCGAAAATCAACGCCGTGCATTGGGTGGGTCCCCTCGGACCAGGTGGTTGTCCTAAAAAAAGTCAGATGTATACGGAACTAAGGTGGGCCACACCATTTAAAATCATGTGAAGACATGCCTAAACACATAAGATCACTTGGTGGGGCCTACCTGAAAGTTGGATACGGTTGAAACTCGATCTGAACCCTCGGGTAAGTGGGACACACATAGTGAGTGGGCTGGATTTGTAAACCATGTTGCAGTGGGCCCCTGACCAGACCCTATCAACAGGTTGTATGGCCAATAAACGGTCCAGTGGGCCCTACCCAAGGTCCCTGTGAACTTGTAAACAGTTGGACGGCAAATAAATAGCACGGTGGGCCCAGTCCCACCCAGGTCCAAGTGACCTTATGCACAGGTTGGATGAAAATAAACATTACAGTGGGCCTTGGCTGGATGGGAAACGAATATTAATGTGGGCCCCAGATCTGAGTGACCTTATCAATGGGTTAGATGAGAAACAAACATTATGATAAGCCCCGCTTGGGACCCACTTATATATACATATATTGTAATTTACACTCTCCGTTAGTGTGGGCTCCACCATGATGTAGGTGTTTCATCCAAACCGTCCAACCATTTTGGGGATTATTTAAGGCCCATTGTAGTGTGATTTCCACCATGGTATATATGTTGATTTTATAGTGGGCTACACCTTGGGAGTAATGATGGTTTGATGTCCACATTGTAAGGATAATGTTGGTTAAATGTCCGCATTATCACTCTCCCTAAGGCCCACTGATAGGCCCATACTTGTGGTAAGTAGGCCATCTAGGCCCATCTCTGTTATACACAGAGCCCATCTCTTTATATATGTTTAGTATAGATCCATGATTCATGATCATCCGCATCATATGTATGCCTGATGTGAGGGGTGACCGATCATATCATATGCCTTCGGGCGGACTGCTTGTGGGCTCCCTGATAGGCGGAGTTGCTTCATATAAGTGCATGGTACACGTAGGATTGTTGCATGACTGATAGTGTGGCTCATGCACTTGCATTTGTGTGATTGTAGTTACTGTATGCCCTAGCGACATCAGGGCCATAGCCTCCACAGACACATCGTGGATGGCAGGATTGGATACCGAAAATATTTGGTTCTAGCATACGGGCGCCATAGATGTCCCTGGGTGAAAATTCCTAAACCCGATGGTACCAGAGGATGACTCCAACGTCGAGACCGAGTGGATATATGAGCGCATGAGGGCCGAATACCAGGAGGCCGCATCTCCCACTGTGTCGTGGTCGGTTGGAAAGGAGTGTGGCCTTACTCGCCCGATGGTAAGGGGCAATACTAGGCTGAGTTTGACCAGCTCGCGAATGGGTTCGCTATCGACGTGCCGGAAAGGTATTGGCAGACTATTGATCAGGCGGATAGTGAGGTTTCTTACGCTCACTTGGACTGCGGCTAGGAGAGCGACAGTGCCATTTGGAGTGTATTGAACCCCGGTGATTATCCAGAATGAGAACTGTACTGATGCATGATGAGGTTTGGCATGCTTGAGTTGCATCTCGCATCGCGTGGCCATATTATGGCCGATAGCATTCATATATTGCACCGCATAGCCTTGGTACGGCTGATTGCATTCATGTACTCATCGCCATGATTCCGCATTACTCTGACCTTGTATTTTGAGCACACTTATATTGCGCACATACTTACACCACCCTCTAAGCTTTCTATAAGCTTATGCACGATTGATGCATGCAGGTGACGCCAGGACGCAGTCGCAGCCATAGTCTCGCCGTAGTTGGACCGTGCAGACGAGCTTTGGAGTTTGTCTTTTGCACTACATTGTATTTTCCCTTTCTGTTGTATTGTACAAAAAGTTTTTGATCATAGTGAATTTTGTGGTGGTGTTCTTGTAGTTATTGTTTGTGGGTTATGCTTTTGTTATGCTCATTATGAATCAGACTGATGATTTGAAATCCTCCTTCTAGTATCCCAGGATCGGAACCTGGTGAATGGGTGCCGGGATCCGAAAATGGGGTTCTACGGAGGCTGTCGGCGCCGGATTCGGCGATCGGGAATTTTGTGAGCCCGGTTTCGGAGTTCGGGGCGTGACACCCCCTCTAGCCTCCTCCAGTCATCCTTAGCCTTACAATCTTACTTGGATCAACCATTCTCAGTCATAGTGCATCCAGACATCCAAGCATTTTCAAAGTGCAAGCCAAAGATCATACAATCATCATTAGCATTTGTACTTTATATCGCATCATTATTTCCAACCCCCTGCTCTTCTAGATTACCATTGAATGTATGCTCTTTAACTTACCAGAACCCTGGATCCTGTCACATTAGAAACCATGTTTCAATCATACTTATGAAAACTATCATTTGATGGTTATTGTTTTTTCCTTAAATTCTATAAATTCAAACAAGTCCTTAACTGCACATAAAATATATGTGTGATATATTTACGTATATTTGGATCTAACATCTATTGAAATATTTTGGGTTTGAAACTAAGTTGACTTGGCTCATCTAATTACACCCATTGACAAGCCATGTAGTTGAACATGAGCTTGATTCATTTACCCATATCTTCTAAGCCATAACTCATTTAAATGTAGCCAAATTGACCCACCTCGGAGAGCTTAGAAGAAGGTGAGCTGCATGTCCACCTAAGTGGAGCTATAACTAAAAATGTGCAAAGGAACACTGGAGTAAACCCAACAAAGTATTATTTTCCGTCAAAATTTGATATGGTTCAAGTGAGGATTTCTATAGTAGATATGGGGCCCTATGGATGCAAATCGATTGTCAACCATTGACCATATGAGGGGACTTTAACACTCCCATGCACTTGCATAAAACGGATCTAGTGGAGGAATATATTAGAAAGACATTTGTTATTCATAAGATTCAAATACAAGATATTCGGCTTTGCTACCATACCAAACATCAACTTACTCTAAAAGTTCGAGCAATTAGGAATGATGTATCAATGTATATTATGGGACTTTAACACTATCAAACATGCCATACAAGAAGGATTTCATATTGATATTGGTTTGGGGGAACCAAAATTATTAATTAAACATCAAGTGAATCCTAAACTGAAGATTGTGGGTGTGTTCCAAACATGCCACAAAATGATATATATATATATATATATATATATATATATATATATATATATATATATATATATATATATATATATATATAAAGAGAGAGAGAGAGAGAAGATTGCTTAGTTGCCAACCCGCTCTCAGATTTCTTGTGAGAACTCAATTTTGAGGATATTAGCCTAAAATCTGAACTGTCCACCTGATTCAGCACTTGTGAAATCGTCGGGGCCCAACTTTTACCCTAAACCAAAACTCTGGTGGGCCATGGCAAAAGGAAATAGTTTCCTCCCTTGATTTGCCTCTCTCTTTTGTCACGGCCCACTAAAGTTTTAGATCAAGGTAAAATTTAGGCCTTAATTAGGGGTTTCATGGGGTGCTTCATCAGGTAGACGATTTAAATTTTACGATAATATCACCATAAATACGTTCTCACAAGAAGCATTCCTATATCTATATATATCTATACACACACACACACACACACACACCTTCTTACGTGAGCACCCGTAAGCACCTTTGCACACATGTCATGGGTATAAAATCTGAACGGTCCACGTGATGCGGCACCCCTTGAAACCTTATAAGCCCAACTTCTAGCCCGATACAAAACTCTGGTGGACCATGGCCAAAGGAAACAGTTTCCTCCCTTGATTTATGTAATACCTCGAATTTTCGCTATTTTGGGTTTGCCAAAAATCCTTTAAAAAAAATTTTAATAACTAGCCACATCATCACTTATGGACCAATGACGGTCGAGGTGAGCTTATATGCGGCTAGTACCGATAAAGAACCGTATAAATAGGATTGATCGACCGTAGAAAACCAACGAATCCACCCGATCAATTAAACATCAAGCTTAGCCTCGAGATTTGTTCACGTAGGGTCCAATTCTAGCCGACCTATCACTGACTAATTGAGATGACTGTAACTAAATATAGACATGCCAAAAGTTATGACTACTAAGGGTCGGATCTTAATTAACAAACCAAACTGAGTCAATTTCCTTTTAGCTTAAGAACCGACGGTTTAAAGTGATTATAATCGAATCTTCATTTGCACTAGTTGCGAATATGTCACACCATGAACTTAGCTAATACAAACCCTAATAATTGCGCACCAAAAATCTTGACACCCAACTCATTCCAAAAATATTCTGATTTCCCGAACAAGCTCTAGACCGCTCGTTAGTGGGCCACTAGTTTCAAAATTATAGAATAATGTCTGTCTCACTGGGCTTGACATCCATCGCGGGTGGCGAACCAAGAAAGTGCCTAGAACCACTCAACTTGGGCCGAAGGCTAAGTGCTTGCAACGCGCGAATCCCCTAGGCTGAAAGCTGAAACTTAAGTGAATTGGGTCGTCCACTCTTATGCAAAGTTGAGAATTTCGGACCGTCGATTTACGACCAAAGTCAAGGCATGAGTTGATGATATTTTCTGCCCATATCCATATAGCCACGGCCCCGATCGACCATTGGTGACCGTTGAACAGACTTCTAATCATATCTGTCGATCGGCGCATCCAAATGGCGGGCCGATCATATCCATACGTAGATCATCATTAAGGCTAACTATCCTATGGTGTATATCGATATGTATGCCCCATAGTGGGCCCTAGAGGTTAGAAAGACCCTCCTATTGGGCTAGTATAGTAAAAACCTAGCCCTTGGGGCCATTTACACCAAATCTGGCCTATATAAGGGCTTCATTTGGGCACCCCCTTCTCCCATACGAATTTCAACAAAAGAAAATGGGAGAAAGGGAGAAGAGAAAGAGGAGAAAGAGGAGAAAGAGAGAGGGAGAGCTTGGAAGCATGAGGGTTTGTCCACATTCACCCTCTCATCTCCTCTATAGCAACATTGTCCTTAATTGGTGTTGATTCGTCGACGATTGAAGTTAAGTATTGAGTTATGTTTGTAGGTTTAGGTCTTGTGTTTAATTCCTTCCAATTCTTATAAGCTTGTATGCTTACCTAGGTTCTCGACGATCTTTCCCCAACACCCAAACCTTACGAACACCGTGAATTAGGCGAAACGTCATAAGGTGTGGACCATTATCCTTAGGTGGCCAAGTACCTATTTTACAATAAATTTAATGATTATGGATGTTAGATTGATGTGCATGAATAATTTAGAGAAAATCTAGCTAGGAACTTACATGATAAGTCTACCCAACACGCATGCGATGATAAATTGATGTTTGATTAGTCTTCAATTCGTTTGGGCATGAAATTGGTGTTGCATGTTCGTTTCACATCCATTTTTGCTTGATCTTCTCTGTAGCATGTATGATTACCTTATTTCTTGTTGGATTTTTGTACTATGAGTGATGTGTTACCCTTTGCCTCTTAGGAAATCCGGCATCACACGCACACACGATTAACTTATGTGTTAAGAGTAGTTGCATTCACCTTAATATCCTGAAATTTTATGCTTAATGTATCGTACGCATAATTCCATCTATATTTGAAGGTGAATCCTTAGCTGCTTAGAAGTGATATTGAATACAACCCATTCTCTGGTTGGTCAGAAATTGAGAATTGTGAGGATGGACCCGTTGGTTGGACTGCCCTGTGACCAGACCGACTGATTTGGGCAGACATGAATGGGCGACAGTAGTGGGACTACATGGGTTGATTGCACCCGATGTCATGCATTACGTGCTCGCCTGAACTTGGGCAATATAGTCCACGGACTGACCAACAATGCTTGTTAACCATATTTGCTCATGCCTGTTTGGAACCTGAAACACCCCTCACCCACTGATGTCCACTAATAACAACTGAAAACTAATTCACAGTCTCATGAGCCGGGCATGGTGGAATGGGACACTCTGTCTGAGCTGTCGGCCTACGTTGGGGTGACGAGCCTCCCCGTAGTGACAACGAGCGATCTCACTTTCCAACATTCACCACGTGCTTACAATCTGGGGTGGGGACTCCGATGGGATCAAGGATCGCGGGGTCTTGGCCTTAACGTTGAGGGGTCCTGGCCTCGCAAATGGATGAGGGCATTAATATCATCGGGGTGTACAAGTTTTCCCAACCTGCTGGATTAACAAAATTAACTAAAAACTCAGCTAATACATTATTCACGCATCACATTAGCTAGGATTTGGCGACTCGGCAATTGAGGTCACAATGAGGGAGTGTTGGTCATGTGCGACCGTGAGACAAAGTCGCTTGAGGGAGTATTGTGGGTGAGGTCATGCACTGTTCACTCCCCAAGTATAGGGTTGTGATGTAGTAATAAACTCGGTGAGACCGAGGTCGAATCCCAAGGGACTGAAACCTGTACGTTATCTGAAACTAGGTAGAATTAGAACTAGACTAAGATGAAATCTAAATTGATTATAATTTGAGGAATAATGGTGAAATATTAATGTAAAACTTAAGAAATTTAGAGGTAGGAAACTAGGGATTCAGAGAATCCACTTGTAGATATCGAAGAGATCTTATGCCTGTTTCAAGAACTCAACTAGACTTAGAGTCTCATCTTCATCCAGTTGAAGGGTGTAACCATGAAAATCAACTGAACTTCCTTTGATATAGTTTTCAAGAAATGAAAGGTATATGAATTAGAATGGATTCCATCACCAAACCATGCCTAGGAGACAAAGTAAACAACAGAATTAAACTAATTAAAAACCAATCAACATGATATGAAGGTTAGGAAGGGTATCATCATCCGACCATGCTTAGGAGACGATGGTGAACAACAGGGCTTCCTGACGTCATAAACATAAAAAGGAAAGGAACATGCTCAAAGCTATCGCAGACCCATTGTAATTTTAGTCACAAGAGACCATTAAAAACTAAAAAACATTCCCTTAATAATCAAACTAATATCAAGTTCAGTTCACAAATTAAATCAAAGGCATAAAGTAAAGTCTCCCATCGCGTTACAAGCTTCACCTCTTAGCCCTAGCTAAGAGGTTTAGCCCAAGATAGACATGATTACGCTAATTCCTAAATAAAAATAGAAAATAAAAGAACTCAAACCGCTCCACGTCCACCACTGCTAGCCCACGGATCTAAAGATGCTCTATCTCACGTTCTCTCTCTCACTTATAGGATGTTTCAGTTGGTGGCTGGCGGGAGTGTTGGAGTCGGTGAACAATTCTTACACAGGTTTTGCAATTGCAACTGACTCTGTTTTCTCGGGCAGCAATGATCGGCGTAGCGTGTAAATTCACAGTCCCTTCTATTGATAAGTTCCACCTCCATAGAAAGGTTCGGATTCTTCATCTGTGAAGTTTGGACGGTCCTGATTAGGGCCAAGATTTTAGTCGTAGAGCTCTCGGACGCGCAGTCTGCTGCGTAAACTTCTTACGCTGAAGCTTGGTGGGGCATTGAAGCTTGGTGGGGCCCATTATTGATTTCTACGGAAGAATCCAAGCCGTACATTATATGCAGGATGAAAAACCCATTAGGAATGGATGATTCTTGACTGATTTCGGTGTGGTCCACGGAGTTCTTCTTGCACCGTTCGTCTTCCTTTTAGATGGTTGAAAACTGATCTTCATTTCTTCCTGTAATTTCATCATCTAGGCTTGGGTGATAGGAAGCATGGGCTTCTGATGGACGGTCTAGATCAGATCATTGAAGCATGGTGGCGGCCCACCAGATTCGTCCGCATGCTCTGTTTGCGAAATAGAGTCGACACATTCGCACTGTGATGGTAGGTGGGTCTCAGATTTACAGTGATGGAGAAATCCACGTCATCCATTAGATTCACGACGAAAAATCATCCGGGAATGGCGAGATTGGATTAATTTAGATGTGGTCCACTGAACTTTGCTCGTTGCCGTCCATCCTACGATTTACAGTGGAGATTTCCTGAGTGCATGTATGGGACCAAATGAGCACCATGAATGTGGTCATACCCACAGTACGGGCACAGTGAGTGCACAGTCTTGATCTTTAAGAGGATCAATGGGTGGGGCCCACAACATGAAAATGGACGAACAGCGTCGTCCGCTGTCTGGTTTACGCATGGGCTCGGGTCAGCGCCTTCTGACCAAGTGCCTTGATTTGGTGCGGCTCCAGAGTGCACCGCATGGTGCACTCCCACCTCACATGCGGGGTCCACTCGTGATGCTCGTGAGAAATCCACACCATCCTTCCATCTCATCATCTCATTTGAGACGTTGAGTCCAAATTGAAGCATATCCAGATATCAGGCGGCCCCCAAATCAGGATTTTAGGGGATGATCTGTCGGTTGTGCCACTTCCCCAAGGATCCAATGGCTCAAATTTTATTTATATGGTTAAATTATGGTCCTCAGGCCATATATGAAGTTTTGAACCGAACAGATTCCGGGAACCTTGTGATCTTGCATTCTGAATGATTTTCGGGCCCGTTTAACGTGAGTGACCTGATTTTCTCGAATCTCTAGCTTGTAATTTCTTCGATCTTGGATCCTTGGAGTCCGTCCCTTGCCTTGGTGACTTCAGAGCATCAAATCCACACTTTTAGTACCCTTTTTCAGTCCAAGCTCTTAAATTCACCTTGCATCACAAACACGATTAAAATAGGGCGTTAACCGGTATCATGCTCGTAAAATCGGGTAATAACTGGGGTCTAATATGCAATATTTGACCCTCAACATGCACCATACATAACTCATGCATACACATTAACAAAGACTAGTTAGTGATTTATGAATTTATGATTTTCATTAAATTCATCATAGAATTATTATTTGATGTAACTTATGGCTAATGGCACCCACTGAGTTAGCAACTCACTCCCACTCTGGGACGGTGTTTTAAAACACCAACCAGACACGTCATTAGATGCAGGTGAGGTGGAGCTCGATGAGCTGAGCGGGGTGAGCATAGATGAGGAAGAGGAGCTTCCCTGCTTCCAAACTTTCGGCGGATCCTTCTAGTTTGAGTTCGGGCTACCGCGGGTATGGGATAGGGTTCTAGTCACTTTGGGTCATGTATGGGTGAGACTAGTTCCCTATTTAGATGATTTTGGATTTGTGGTTTGGATATTTTATATTTAGTGGCACTTGATACTGCTTTATAACTTACTTATGCTTCATACCTTGTTAAACTCTCCATTGTTTATGAGATCATCCAAATGTAATTAAAATCTGAAGCCCATTAGGGCACCCGTGGCACTTGGAAATTTGGGAGCCGAGTTCTTACAAGACCACTGAAAACCCGGGTTGTTACAATTTATATTTCTCTTTGTTATGACCCATTAGAGTTTTGGATCAGGCTGAAATTTGAGCCCATAAAGTTTCAAGGGGTGCTGCATCACGTGGAACGTTCAGATTTCGTGCCCATGACACGTGTGCAAAGGTTTTCATGGGTGCCAACGTTAGAAGGTGTGCAGGTGAGCATTTCTCCCTCTCTCACTCTCTCTTTATATATAGAGATTTTTCCCACTGTAAATCTAACGTTTTACCCACCAGCTTTTCTGGACCACCCGAACTTTACTTTCTCAAACTAAACTACTGCCTTTTCCTTGAACGAGAATACCCCTACAATACAAACCCATTTTTTGAAATCTTCTCCCCTTCATACGAAAATACCCTACCACCAAAAACCCATTTTTTGAAATCTTCTGTCATCTTCATACAAGAATACCCTAACACCAAAAACTCATTTATTGAAATCTTCTCTCCTCTTCATATAAGAATACCCATCTACCAAAAACTCATTTTCTATAAACCTCTTCTCTCTTCATTATTAGATCAAACCCTATGAGAATATCCTTCTATTAAAAACCTATTTTCTGAAATCTTCTCTTCTCTTCCAAATTTTCTCCTCTCTTCATTATTAGATCTTTTTTCGAATGAGAATATCCTTGCTACCACAAACCGTTACTTCTTTTTCTTCATTTTCTTTTTTCAAGGAAGGACGAAAATGGTGCCTGTTGATGGTCAAATACTGCATATTAGAACCCAATTATTTCCTGGATTTACAAGCATGATGCCGGTTAATGACCTGATTTAATCGTATTTGTGATGCAGAGTATATTTACGAGCATGGGCTGGAAAGGATGTTAAAAGCATGGATTAAAAGCTCAGGCATTACCAAGGGCAAGGGACGGACTCCAAGGGACAAAGATCGAAGAAATTACACTCCAGGGGTCCGAAAAAATTGAGAAACTGAAGCTTAAGTGGCCTGAAAGTCAGCCAGATTGCAAGATTATAAGGTTTCCACCATCCGCTTGGTTCGAAACTTCATACATGGACTGAGGACCATAAATTAACCGTACACGTCGAAAATCAGTCATTGGATCTTTTTGGAAGTGTCCCAATGGACAGATCAGCCTATAAAATAGTGATATAGGGCCCACCTGATCTTTGGATACGCTTCAGTCCTGGACTCAACGTCTTAATTTAAAGGAGGAAGTGGATGGACGGAGTGGATTTCTCGAATACATCACCGTAGACCCCACCTGTGTTGAGTGTACACCGTGCACTATTGCACTAGCCGTGCACGGCATAAAAGGAAAGTCCCACTCCGTCTCTGACAGAGACTCCTCCCCGCGCCTGTGGGAAATTCAAGCTTTTTTCGTCCAGCGTCCGCACACGGACGTGCGGACAGATCTTTGTGGGCCACACCATACATCAACGGTCAGATCCGGACCGTCTATGAGACCCACATGTCCCCTATCACTCAGGCCTAGGTGGATAGATTTCAAATTATTGCGTAGATCAGTTTTTCACCTTTCAAACGCAGTTCGGACGGTGGAATAAGAACTCTGGCGGGCCACTTCAAATACAATCCAAAAGCAGCCATCTCTGAACGTTTTTTCGAGGGGATTCGAATGGACGGACTGGATTTCGAAACCGAAATCGATCATGGACCCCACCAACGTCGACAGCGAGCCCTGCGTGCGCAGGCCCTGTTTCCGCGTCCGGTCGAGGCCGGGATTTGCGGGGGATAGTGGGCCACGGTCATCAATACTTTGAGCGATCCATACCGTCCAATGTGTCCACAGGGAGTCCAATACCCTAGCCAAGATTTCAGAATTGTCAGATAGGTCGATATCACGCCGCAAATACACTCCAAACGCAAGTCATTTTGTGTTTTTACTGCACATACGAACTTAGTTGCGGAAACAACGTGCGAAAGCTCTCCTGGTGCGGAAGGGAAACTTCGACTGAAGTGTTCAGGGGGGTCCTTCTATAAAATAGGGAAGAGAAAGCATGAAAAAGGGTGGCTCTCGGTTTTGGAGGCTTGAACGTGGGAAGGAAAACGGATTCAAGCTGCTGGACGTGGCTGGAGAACGTGAAGCAGCAGGAGGGACTCAGCTGGACGATTGCAAGAGAGAGAGATCCGGTTTTTTTGTTTCTTGTTTTCTTTTCCTTTTATTCCTTTGATTGTTTTTCTGTGGTTCTAGCATGATCATGCTAGGCTAAACCTCTTAGCTGGGGCTAAGAGGTGAAGCGTGCAGCGAGATGGGAGATTCTACTTTGAGCCTTTAAAATTCATAAACTGAATTTGATTTAGTTGATTATTAAATGAATATTTTTCTTAGTCTTTAATGGTCTGTTGTGACTGAAATTACAATGAGTTTGCAATGACTTTGAATATTTCTTTCCCATTTTTATGTTTATGAAGTCAGGAAGCCCTGTTGTTCATCATTGTTCCATGGGCATGGTAGGATGACAGTACCCTTCCTGATCTTCATACATTGTTGGTTGGTTGGTAATTAGTTTAATTCTGTTGTTTACTTTGTCTCCTGGGCATGGTTTGGTGATGGAATCCATTCTAATTCATATACCTTTCATCTCTTGAAAACTATATCAAAGGAAGTCTAGTTGATTTCCATAATTTTCGAAGCAGGCATAAGATCTCCCTGATCTCTACAAGTGGATCCTCTGAATCCCTAGTTTCCTTTCTCTGGATTCCTTAAAGTTTTAGATAATTATTCCACAATTATTCCTTAAAATTCTATTTGGTTAGATCACATCTTAGTCTAGTTCTAGTTTTACTTGGTTTCAGATAACGTATAGGTATCAGTCCCTGTGGATTCGACCTTGGTCTTACCGAGTTTATTACTACATCACAACCCTATACTTGGGGAGTGAACAAGTTTTTGGCACCGTTGCCAGGGAACTGATGGCTACATTTTTCTGAAATTAATTAGTTTTAGAATTATGCTAGGATTAAGATTTTACTTACTTTAGGATAAAAGTTTTTATTTTATTTTATTCTGTTTTTAGAACTTAACCTGTTTTCCTGTTTTGTAGGATCCCGACATAAGTTCTTAAATTGGTAATTCCTTCCTAATTTCTCTACTTTTTCTGTTTTTAGAATTAAGGTTTAAATCTTAGAAATTTTCTAACTCTAGTATTTCTCTGTTTGTAGGAAATAGTTTATTTTTAGAAATTTTCCTCTTTTGTTTTTAGAAACTAGGTTAGTTATTTCCCTTTTTAAAGATTAACCTTCTATTCTTGTTTTCTAGTAACTTTCTAATTCTAACTCTCTTAGAATCTAATTTGTTTCCTAATTTATTTTTAGAATTTTTGTTTATAAACTAACCTTCCTATTTTGTAGGCCTTTAAGATAGAAATTTCTAATTCGGTAAGCTCCTTCTCTACTTTCTATTTTTCAGTTCTCTTTCTAATTTACTTTCTAGTTTAGGGCTTCCTTCTTTTAGAAACTAGTTCACTACTATCTTTCTTTTAAAGGATTGTTCTTCCCTTTTTAGAATCTAACTTATTTTGTTTTATTTTGCAGGTCTTCAACTTTGGGCCTCCAATTTGGTAACTCCTTTCCAACTCTCTCCTTCTTTTTAGATTTTCTTTTCTTAGGATTAGGTTTTTGAATTTAATTGAGGGCTGTGAGTGTTTCATGCCCAAGTGGGCCCGTGATGACACTCGACGTCTCTTGACTGAAGGAGGATTGGTTGAGGGGTTGACTATCCATCGTAGGACTAGACACCACTCGAAATCCCCTGAGTTAAGTGAAGTTATGGCTGAAGACCAACCTCCTCTACTTCCACCCAGGGTGGAGGATACCCAAGATGAGAATGAGGTGCAACAGGCACCCCCGCCTCGTACTTTATGAGATTATCTACAACCGGCGGAAGTAAGTATGCCCTCATGCATGATTTTTCCTGAAAACACAGGACAAATGGACATCAAGCAAGGAGTTATCCAACTCCTTCCCAAATTCCATGGACTTGAATAAGAGAGTCCATATTTACATTTGAAAGAGTTCGATGAGATTATAGCTACATTATGTTTTCCTAATGTATCTAAGGATACAATTAGGCTGAAACTCTTTTCTTTTTCCTTAAAAGAGAAAGCTAAGACGTGGTTACATTCATTGCGTCCTAGATCCATTGGCACATGGAACGACATGCAGAGGAAATTCATAAAAAAATTCTTCCCACATCATAAAACGATTACCCTCAGAAAAGCGATCATGAACTTTGCCCAAAAGGAAGATGAAACATTCTTCCAATGTTGGGAAAGGTTCAAAGATTTGGTCAGTTCATGCCCACAACATGGATTTGAAACGTGGCGCATTACAAATTTTTTCTACGATGGACTGACATCTTCCATGCGCCAAATGGTCGAGACAATGTGTAATAGAGAGTTCATTAATAAAGATGTCGACGAGGTATGGGACTACCTCGACAGTTTGGCTGAAAAAACACAATCTTGGGACTATTACCCAAAGTCGAACACCACGTCTAGGCCGACTCAATTAAAGGAGAAAGGTGGATTATATCTCTTGAAAGAAGAGGATGATCTCAAGTGTAAAGTGACTACGCTCATAAAGAAAGTTGAGGCCATGGAAGGAAAGAAGGATAAGGTTAATGAAATTGTTTGCGGCATCTGTGATGCAACATTCATACAACTGAAAATTGTCCTACAATACCCGCCTTTCGAGGAGTGTTGAATGAACAAGCCAATGCCGTAAACAACTATCAAAGACCTTTTACTGGACCTAACTCCAATACATACAATCCTGGTTGGAAAAATTATCCAAACTTTAGTTGGAGGAATGGACAAACGGCTACTCCTCCAGATTTTTTCAATCAAAATCCAAATCAAGTGAAACCTCAAGAGGAACCGGTTCAAAATTCCATACAAGAGCTAGCTCAGGCAATGCGGGGAATTACAGATTTTATGCAAAAGATAGATTCTCATACGACGGTTATAGAAAAGGGGATGCTTCCTGCACAACCTCTCCCCAATCCTAAACCGCAATACGAGATTAATGATCCCAGCTCTTCAAATCAGATGGGACACGCTAAATCCATCACCACTCTTAGGAGTGGAAAGATCATTGATAAAACTCTTCCGGTTAGGCCCGAAAAGCCTCAAGAACTAGAAGAGGACAACAATGATGGATCCAGTGATGCCCCACAAAAATTAGAACCGGAACTTCTAGAGAAGCCAGTTGCTCCGTTCCCCCAACGGTTGGTTTCACCAAAACCTCTCTCTAACTCTCAGGATATTCTAGAGGTATTGAAACAAGTGAAAGTCAACATTCCTCTACTTGATGTCGTGAAACAGATTCCTTCATATGCCAAATTCTTGAAAGACTTATGCACGACCAAAAGATGAAAAATTATTTAAAAGAAAATCTTCTTGACTGAGAAAGTGAGTGCTATCCTGAAGCAAGACGTGCCACAGAAATTCAAGGATCCCGGTAGCCCAACCATATCATGTGTAATCGGGGACCATCGAATTGATCATGCACTTCTTGACTTAGGAGCGAGCGTCAATTTGATTCCCTACGCGGTATACAAACAGTTAGGTTTAGGTGAATTAAAACCCACCCTAACCACACTACAACTTGCTGATCGCTCTGTTCGTGTACCAAGAGGGATAATTGAGGATGTGTTGGTCCAAGTTGATAGATTTTACTACCCTATAGATTTTATCATCCTGGACACCGAACCCATCAATAACATAAGCACTCAGATCCCCGTCATTCTTGGTCGCCCATTCCTTGCCACTTCAAATGCAATTATCAATTGCAGGAATGGTGTCATGACTATGTCTTTTGGGAATATGACATTGGAGTCAAATATCTTTTTCAATAATGGCAGAAACTTAGAGGAGGATGACGATTTCCACGACATTAACATGATTGATTCTTTCGTGGAAGATACGACACCTCTAACCTTATCCTCTGACTCTCTAGAGACGTGCCTAGCCCACTCCCATGATTTTGATGATGACATGATTAGGGAGATGTGCGCCTTGCTTGATACTGCACCGGTACTTGAAGTTAACCGGTGGAGGCCACAATTTGAAGAATTGCCACAAACCGATGTAGTGCCTCTACTGTCTAACCTCAAGCCGCCGAAGCTTGACCTAAAACCTTTACCCTCTGATTTGAAATATACATATTTAGGTCAAGATGAGACATACCCGGTGGTGATCTCTGCCCACCTGGAGAAAGAACAGGAGAGTATGCTTATATCTACTCTCATTGAGCATAAAGGAGCCCTGGGATGGACGATAGCGGACCTCAAGGGAATCGATCCCTCGATTTGTACTCACCGCATATATCTTGAGGATAATGCAAAAACCGCTCGGCAACCATAACGTAGACTAAATCCAAACATGAAGGAAGTGGTTAAGGCCGAGGTTCTTAAACTATTGGACGTGGGTATTATATACCCTATATCTGATAGTCAATGGGTGAGTCCAACTCAAGTGGTCCCTAAGAAGTTCGGAATCACCATCGTAACCAATGCTAATAATGAACTCGTGCCAACTAGAGTCACTACCGGTTGAAGAATGTGCATTGACTACAAGAAATTGAATACCGTCACGAGGAAAGACCGCTTTCCTTTACCATTCATTGATCAGATCTTGGAAAGGTTAGCTGGTCATTCCTATTACAGTTTCCTTGACAGGTATTCGGGCTACAACCAGATAGAGATAGCCCCTGAAGACCAGGAAAAGACTACATTTACATGTCCCTACGGCACCTTTGCCTATCGAAGGATGCCATTCGGACTATGTAATGCCCCTGCCACTTTTCAGCGATGTATGCTTAGTATTTTTTCTGACATGGTGGGGCAATATCTAGAGGTCTTCATGGACGACTTCTCTGTTTATGGTCCATCTTTCAGCAAATGCTTGGAAAGTCTTAAATGTGTGCTGAAAAGATATGAAGAAAAGAACTTGGTACTTAATTGGGAGAAGTGTCATTTCATGGTTCAGAAGGGAATTGTCCTTGAGCATATCATCTCGTCCAAAGGAATCGAGGTAGATAAGGCAAAAATCGATCTTATCTCTAACCTACCTCCACCCAAGAACATCAGAGACGTGCGATCCTTCTTAGGACACGCAGGATTTTACAGGCAATTCATAAAGGACTTTAGTCTCCTCTCTCGTCCTTTATGTACTCTTCTTCAAAAGGATGCTCCGTACGAGTGGACTGAGCATTGCCAGGAAGCTTTCACCAAGCTTAAGGGCACGTTAACCACTGTACCTATCATGCAGCCACCCGACTGGAGCCTTCCTTTTGAGCTTATGTGCGACACTTCTGATTATGCTCTTGGGGTGGTCCTATGCCAGAGAAAAGATAAGAGGCCCTACGTCATTCATTACGCAAGTAGAACTTTAAATTCTGCCTAGGTGAACTACTCGACTACGGAAAAGGAACTTTTAGCTGTAGTGTTCACCTTGGACAAATTTAGGTCTTACTTGATCGGATCCAAGATCATTATCTACACAGATCATGCGGCACTTAAGTATCTTCTTTCTAAGAATGATTCTAAGCCCCGTTTGATACGATGGATCCTTCTACTCCAAGAATTTGATTTGGAAATTAAAGATAAAATGGGAGTAGAGAACGTAGTGGTCGATCACCTTTCTCACCTTAATACCTCTGATTCCCTTGAAGCGACCCATATCAATGACATGTTCCCTAATGAACAATTGTTCAGAGTCTCCTATTCACCTTGGTTTGCTGATATTGCTAATTATCTTACTACAGGTGCCATACCGACACAGTGGACTGCGCAAGATAAGAAGAAATTCTTTACCGATGTGCGCAACTTTTTCTGGGATGATCCTTATTTAAATATTGCCCAGACCAAATCCTAAGGAGATGTGTACCAGACGATGAGCATCAGAGCGTCATCTCCTTCTGTCACTCACAGGCCTGTGGTGGTCACTTTTCTGCTAAAAAGACCACGGCCAAGATTCTGCAGTGTGGCTTTTACTGGCCCACTATGTTTAGGGACACTCATGAGTTTTGTAAAGCTTGTGAGCGTTGTCAGAAATTAGGAGCATTGTCCCATCGAAATATGATGCCTTTGAATCTCATCCTTATCATTGAAGCATTTGATTGCTGGGGCATCGATTTCATGGGACCATTCCCCCAATCGTTTGAAAATCTGTATATTTTGCTCGCCGTGGATTATGTCACTAAATGGGTCGAAGTGATTCCGTGTCGAACTAATGACCATCGCACGGTCATTAAATTCCTAAAAGAAAACATCATTTCTCGATTCAGAACACCTCGAGCCATCATTAGTGATGGGGGCTCACACTTTTGTAATAAACCATTTGAGAGCTTAATGAAGAAATACGGTATCTCTCATAAGGTGAGCACCCCGTACCACCCACAGACAAGTGGGCAAGCTGAGATTTCTAATAGGAAAATCAAACACATTTTGGAGAAAACGGTTAACCCTGATCGTAAGGATTGGTCAATCCGATTGACCGATGCCTTATGGGCATACCGTACTGCCTTTAAAACCCCTATTGGAATGTCTTCCTTTAGACTTGTCTATGGGAAAGCTTGTCACTTGCCTGTGGAGCTGGAACATAAAGCGTACTGGGAGATCAAAAATCTTAATTTCAATCTGGACAACGCTGGCTCGCTACGCAAACTTCAATTGAATGAACTTGAGAAAATTCGGAATGATGCATATGATAATTCGAGAATTTACAAGGACAAGATGAAAGCATTTCATGACCAACACATTGTGCGAAAATCATTCACGCCTGGTCAGAAGGTCCTTTTGTACAATTCTCGATTACATCTCTTTCCGGGTAAGCTTCAATCTTGTTGGACCGGCCCTTACATTGTTGTTACTGTTTTTCCTTATGGGGCCGTTGAGATAAGAGATCCCGACAATGGCAAGGAGTTTAAAGTCAATGGACATCGACTGAAACCATTTGTCGAGAAATTTGATTCAGAGGACATGTCCATGCCTCTGACTAATCCTGTTTACCAGGATTGATCTCCTAGTCTGATGGAGGTATAGGTAGGTTTCCTATTTTCTTAGGACTAGGGTAGTTGCTTTATTTGTCTGGCTGAAGACGGTAAACTTAGCGCTCCTGGGAGGCAACCCAGTTCTTCATTTCATGTCATTTTTATCATTAGTTAGTTCAATGTTTATGGGTAACATTACTGCAAACCCTTATGAGACTCAAACTCATCCACTAGGGGCAACCTAGGGGTTTAAAGGCTTATTGCATATGCTAAGTGCAATCGAGAGTACCTGCAAAAGTGGTGTAGGTAGGATTTCATTTGTGCTATTTTTATTTTTATTTTTATTTTTGTTGGTTTCTCTCTTGTGCTGACCCGCCCTTACGTAGATATCTTTGGAAAACCTCTTGATTCTTTCGTCCAGGTACTATCTTTCCATCACTCCTCTTATATTTCCGTTGTCCCATGTGCATTGCATGTTTATTTCTTTTACATTGAGGACAATGTAGACTTTTGGTTGGGGGTGGGAGATTAGGTCTCCTAATCAGTGTTTTCTTGGTCTTGAGCAAAAGTTGTGAAAATTTTTAAATTTTTCTAGAATTTCGTATGAATTCGAAGCGATTTTGACGGCCATCTTGGATTTAGAATTACAAGATAAGTGATGTTGGAATTGATGACTCTTAGATTCAACTATTTGTTAGATCTCACAGTTAAGTTAGAACTATTAATCCATGATTAGAAGTCTTAAACATTGAGTGAATCATAATTTTACATGTCACATCTCGCTTACACGTTAAGGTTTCATTCGATATTGAAGGATTAATTTGGTGATCACTAATCTTGAAAGGAACCAACTTGAGAAATTGAAAAGATTGGGCGAATGGTTTTCACCATAGGTGTGCTCCCTATAGGTAAAGGTTTTATTCCCCAAGGTTGACATTCATATACTTTTTGGCGACCGGTCTTTACCATAGGTTTGCTCCCTATAGGTGTAGATTCGATTCTCCTCCTTGGCTGTACTTTTAAAAAGTGGACATAGTGTGAAAAAAATCAAAAGATGAAGGAATAAAAAGATGATCTGTGAGGTACGTTTTGGTTACCATGAATCTTCTTATTGGTTACCAATGATATCCTGAATTAGAGAAATGAATTTTAATAATGTTAAGCCGAGATTACACTATACACTCATGGAACTCAATATTTAGAATCGTTCAAATTAATGGATTAATATTTGAGCTTGATTATGAAGTACCATGAGCTTGATTCCAGGAGAAAAGTAATGCCAACATTCATGAACCTTAGAATTCGAGTATCTGAATTATTTTTCATAAATCTCTTGGGTTTGTAGAAATTGTCTTGTAATTCTCAATTTATTTTTTCGCATACCTTGCTTGAGACTAGCAAGATGCTGGTTGGGGGTTATGTTGAGGGTCAAATACTGCATATTAGACCCCAATTATTTTCTGGATTTACAAGCATGATGCCGATTAATGACCTGATTTAATCGTATTTGTGATGCAGAGTATATTTACGAGTATGGGCTGGAAAGGATGTTAAAAGCATGGATTAAAAGCTCAGGCATTACCAAGGGCAAGGGACGGACTCCAGGGGACAAAGATCGAAGAAATTACACTCCAGGGGTCCGAGAAAATTGAGAAACTGAAGCTCAAGTGGCCTGAAAGTCAGCCAGATTGCAAGATCATAAGGTTTCCACCATCCGCTTGGTTCGAAACTTCATACATGGACTGAGGACCATAAATTAACCGTACACGTCGAAAATCAGCCATTGGATCTTTTTAAAAGTGTCCCAATGGACAGATCAACCTATAAAATAGTGATATGGGGCCCACCTGATCTTTGGATACGCTTCAGTCCTGGACTCAACGTCTTAATTTAAAGGAGGAAGTGGATGGACGGAGTGGATTTCTCGAATACATCACCGTAGACCCCACCTGTGTTGAGTGTACACCGTGCACTATTGCACTAGCCGTGCACGGCATAAAAGGAAAGTCCCACTCCGTCTCTGACCGAGACTCCTCCCCGCGCCTGTGGGAAATTTAAGCTTTTTTCGTTTAGCGTCCGCACACGGACATGCGGACGGATCTTTGTGGGCCACACCATACATCAACGGTCAAATCCGGACCGCCTATGAGACCCACATGTCCCCTATCACTCAGGCCTAGGTGGATAGATTTCAAATTATTGCGTAGATCGGTTTTTCACCTTTCAAACGCAGCTCGGACGATGGAATAAGAACTCTGGCGGGCCACTTCAAATACAATCCAAAAGCATCCATCTCTGAACGTTTTTTCGAGGGGAATCGAATGGACGGACTGGATTTCGAAACCGAAATCGATCATGGACCCCACCAACGTCGACAATAAGCCCCGCGTGCACAGGCCCTGTTTCCGCGTCCGGTCGAGGCCGGGATTTGCGGGGGATAGTGGGTCACGGTCATCAATACTTTGAGCGATCCATACCGTCCAATGTGTCCACAGGGAGTCCAATACCCTAGCCAAGATTTCAGAATTGTCAGATAGGTCGATATCACGCCGCAAATACACTCCAAACGCAAGTCATTTTGCATTTTTACTGCACATACAAACTCAGTTGCGGAAACAACGAGTGAAAGCTCTCCTGGTGCGGAAGGGAAACTTCGACCGACGTGTTCAGGGGGAGTCTTCTATAAAACAGGGAAGAGAAAGCATGAAAAGGGGTGGCTCTCGGTTTTGGAGGCTTGAACGTGGGAAGGAAAACGGATTCAAGCTGCTGGACGTGGCTGGAGAACGTGAAGCAGCAGGAGGGACTCGGCTGGACGATTGCAAGAGAGAGAGATCCGGTTTTTTTGTTTCTTGTTTTCTTTTCCTTTTATTCCTTTGATTGTTTTTCTGTGGTTCTAGCATGGTCATGCTAGGCTAAACCTCTTAGCTGGGGCTAAGAGGTGAAGCCTGTAGCGAGATGGGAGATTCTACTTTGAACCTTTAAAATTCATAAACTGAATTTGATTTAGTTGATTATTAAAGGAATATTTTTCTTAGTCTTTAATGGTCTGTTGTGACTGAAATTACAATGAGTTTGTAATGGCTTTAAATATTTCTTTTCCATTTTTATGTTTATGAAGTCAGGAAGCCCTGTTGTTCATCATTGTTCCATGGGCATGGTAGGATGACAGTACCCTTCCTGATCTTCATACATTGTTGATTGGTTGGTAATTTGTTTAATTCTGTTGTTTACTTTGTCTCCTGGGCATGGTTTGGTGATGGAATCCATTCTAATTTATATACCTTTCATCTCTTAAAAACTATATCAAAGGAAGTCTAGTTGATTTCCATGATTTTTGAAGCAGGCATAAGATCTCCCTGATCTCTACAAGTGAATCCTCTGAATCCCTAGTTTCCTTTCTCTGAATTCCTTAAAGTTTTAGATAATTATTCCACAATTATTCCTTAAAATTCTATTTGGTTAGATCACATCTTAGTCTAGTTCTAGTTTTACTTGGTTTCAGATAACGTACAGGTATCAGTCCCTGTGGATTCGACCTCGGTCTTACCGAGTTTATTACTACATCACAACCCTATACTTGGGGAGTGAACAGTGCCTCCATCGAAGAAGCCACTCATGAGAAGAGGAGGGAAATTTTGTGAAATGTTGTATTTTGTTGTGAATGATATCTTGTATAAAATTCATAGTGAATGAAGATTTGTTCGTGAATTGTGGATGGTGATTTCTTTGTGATTAGTGATTTGTTTATGAAATGTTATGACTTTCCCGAGTTCTCGATCAATTTCAAGAAGTTGTTAATCAATTTCAAGAATTACTCGGTCATTTCATGAAGTGCTCGATCAATTTTATGAAGTGCTCGATCAATTTCATGAAGTACTCAATCAATTTCATGAAGTACTTGATCAATTTCATGAAGGACTTGGTCAATTTCAAAAAGCGTTTAGTCAATTTCATGAAGTGCTCAGTCAATTTCATGAAGTGCTCGGTCAATTTTATAAAGTGCTCAGTCAATTTCAAGAAGTACTCGATCAATTTCACGAAGTACTCGATACTTTTATGAAGTACTCAGTCAATTTCATGAAGTGTTCGTTGAATTTAATGAAGTGATTGGTAAATTTCATGAAGTGTTCGGTCAATTTCATGAAATACTCAGTCAATTTCATGAAATGCTCTGTCAAATTGATTAAATGCTCGGTCAATTTAATGAAGTACTTGGTCAATTTCAAGAAATGCTTGGTCAATTTCAAGAAGTGTTCAGTTAATTTCATGAAGTACTCGATTAATTTCATGAAGTGCTCAGTAAATTTCACGAAGTGCTCAGTCAATTTCACAAAGTACTCGGTCAATTTCAAGAAGTGCTTGGTCAATTTCACGAAGTACTCATACAATTTGACAAAGTACTCAGTCAATTTCACGAAGTATCCGATCAATTTCATGAAGTATTCGATCAATTTCATGAAGTGCCCGGTCAATTTCATGAAATACTTGGTTAACTTCATGAAAAACTCGGTCAATTTCATGAAGTGCACGGTCAATGCTTGGTCAATTTCATTAAGTAATCATTCAATTTCATAAAGTTCACGGTAATTTCATGAAGTACTCGGTCTATTTCATGAAGTGCTTGATAATTTCATGAAGTGCTCGGTCAATTCCATGAAGTGCTCGGTCAATTTCAAGAAGTGTTCGGTCAATTTCATAAAGTGCCCGGTCAATTTCATGAAATACACGTTGAATTTCATGAAGTGATTGATCAATTTCATGAAGTGCTCAATTTCATGAAGTGCTCGGTCAATTTCAAGAAGTGTTCAGTCAATTCAAGAAGTGCTCAATTTCATGAAGTGCTCAATTTCATGAAGTGTTCGGTCAATTTCATGAAGTGCTCGGTCAATTTCAAGAAGTGCTCGATCAATTTCATGAAGTGCTCGGTCAATTTCACGATATACTCGGTCAATTTTCACGAAGTGCTCGGTCAATTTCATGAAGTGATCGATCAATTTTATGAAATGCTCGGTCAATTTCAATAATTATTCGGTCAATTTCACGAAGTGCTCAGCCAATTTCATGGAGTGCTCGGTCAATTTCATAAAATACTTAGTCAATTTCATGAAATACTCGGTCAATTTGATGAAGTACTTGGTCAATTTCATGAAGTGCACAGTGAATTCCATGAAGTGTTCAGTGAATTTCAAGAAGCGCTCATTCAAATTCATGAAGCGCTCAATCAATTTGATGAAGTGCTTGGTCAAATTCATGAAGTGTTCGATGAATTTCAAGAAGCCCTCGTACAAATTCATGAAGCGCTCGGTCAATTTCACGAAGTGCTCAGTCAATTTCACGAAGTGCTTGGTCAATCTCAAGAAGTGCTCGGTCAATTTCATCCATACCGCGTCGACTAGGTTCGGACCCTGTCAACCCTAACCTATTGTCCATCTCGATCGACTGGGTTCGGACCTAATCAACCTAAACTGTTGTCCATCCATACCCGGTCAACTGGGTTCAAACCCGGTCTACCCTACATGTTGGCCATCCAAACCCAGTCAACTCCATCTCTTTGCCACTCATTCAAGGGACCACTCATTCTCGAGGGTGTCTCAACTATAGACGAGTAGTTTTATGGGATGAATATTAGGGCCCGTTTGGCCAGGTGGATTGGAAGGGATTGAATGGTATTAGGGTGGATGGCATGGATTTCAAGGTAATGATGGTGTTGTCAGTGGATTGTCTTAAGATCCATGGGATTGCTATATCGAGTCTGTTTGGCACGCCCAACCAATCCTGGGATTAAACCCTCCCATCCCTTCCAATCCCTAGAACTAAACACGTTCCAGGCAAATTTGAACGGATTAGGGTGGATTGGATCAGATTTAAAGGTAATGATGGTGTTGCCAGTGGATTGTCTTAAGATCCATGGGATTGTTATATCTCGGGATCAGATCACCCAGTCTGTTTGGCACGCCCGGCCAATCCCAGGATTTAACTTCCAAACCCTTCCAATACCATCCAATCCGCCCGGCCAAACGGGCCCTTAAATTGTATGAAAATGAGCTGAAATTTATTTCGGTGAGGTTTAGGTCAATTGTGTTACATCTGTTGCTTCATCTTACTAGCGAACATGGAATTTTACTACTGGAGTTTATTAGGTACTTAAAGAATGGAGAAAAAATTGATGATGAATTTTTGAGAAATTTGAGAAACTGAGAATGGATGAAGAGATCTTTCACGAATTATAAACCTTCCTGTCATTGAGATATATTGTAGAGCTCAAGTTATAACCAAAGCATAGACCACTGAACTCTCCAATTCCAAAGACTTTAGTGTCCAATTCATGAGGTTGGTGCATCATTGCAAATGAACGAGTTGCTTAGAATGAATGAATGGTCAATAGGACACATAAGGTAGAGTCGGCGCCTCATTGCACATAAACAAGTTGCTCGGTATGAATGAATGGTTGGGAGGACACCTATGATAGAATCGGCACGTCATTGTAAATGAATAAGTTGCTCGGTATGAATGAATGGTTAGCACGACACATAAGGTTGAGTCGACACCTCATTGCAAATGAAAAAGTTCTCGGTACAAGTGAATGGTCAACAATATACTTAGGATAGAGTCGGCGCCTTATTACAAGTGAACAAGTTACTCAATATAACTCTAGTTCTAACAGTGCGTCCAAAAAAGCCCTTAGGTTTTTAATTTGTAATAGTTGCACTTGACAGCGAGTGATTTAAACGGCAGATATGACGAATTTTGATGTGGATGGTCCATGTACCAAAAGCCTACAGATTGAAAAATCTTTGCTACAGAGCATTTGGCATTTATTTTATTTTATTTTATTCTAAGATGTGGACGAGGACAGTGGATAAGTTGGACCACTTGATCTTTAGCTAAACTATCTCATGTACGAGAAGTTTCCTACTTTTACCGATTGAAAGCTGTGGGAGCACTCGAATGGGAATCTTGGTGTACTACCGCTCCTTTATCTGAAGACAACCTGCGGTATAAGTTCTCGGGCGGCGAAATTTTTTTTTTTTTTTTTAAAGGCATTGTACGGACTCATATACTGTGCTAATTTTTTCTTTTAAAAGCGAGGCTTATTTGATACTCCGGCTGCATATTGTTAAATCCACTGTCCATAACTCACATGTTAAAAATCGGGTTTAAAAATCATAACATTTGATTTCTGGACACTTGTATTTTGAAATAACACTTTTGATTATTTTTCATTTGTAACCGTCCAATAAATGCTAGCAAACTAATCTTTTGATGACCAAATATGAGTAATTTCTTCTCATGATACATCTAGGCTAGTCCCTATAATTTGGACGGTTTACCTTAATTATCTTTATACCATGTGACCAATTTATGATCAATTTCCAACTGCCTGTGTATCATCCACCACACTCTGCCAGAGCATCAAAGTATTTCTCTTCAAAAAATCAACGCCCGCTTTGAGATGGTTCCTGAATCACGGCAGCGTGTGCATTTTCCCGTGAAAAGGAAAAGGCCCAGTTAGCTGGTTTTCCGTGGGACCACATCGATGCAGACTGGCTCCCGCCACAGGACGCGCGGATTAGGTACTACCCAGGGTCACTGGGGCATCGTGATGCATGTACTTTATCCACACTGCCCATCCGTTTTTCCTTATTATTTTATATTTTTATCCCAAAATTTAGAGCTGTACATTAACAGGGTTAGCTCGATAGCTCGCTTGACTCGACTCGAAAAAGCTTGTTTCAACTCGGTTTGAAATTGAGTTCAAGCCAAGCTGAGTTATTTTTTTGAGCTCGAAAAGATTTCGAACTGAATTCAAGCTTGCTCGAGCTTGACTCGAATCGAACCCGACTCGAATTGAACTTGGATCGATTCAGTTCAGTAACTTGGTTACTTTGATATTAATGTCACTCATCAAGTGTTTGATGAAATGACTCAGTGAAGTGTGGCCGGTGGCAAGGAAAATACGTATGTGAAATAAATATTTTTTTTTATCTTAATTTTTATGTTGCTTATAAAGTGTTTGATAAAATACCTTAAAAACCATTGTCATTATTTTATATACAATGAGATTTTGAAGGTGCAAATCAAGTGTTCGTGAAAACGCTGCATGGGCGAACTTGGCTTGAACTGGCCCAAGCTACCGGCCAAACCAAGCTGAGCTGGCTAGTTAAGCTTGAGGACCGAGCTGAGCCGAGTTCAAATTGCAGTCAACAAGTGCCATGCTCGACTCGTGTACACCTCTACAAAATTAGAGAACGAAATCTCTAATTGACCACACGGCAGGGATTAAAATTCCCAGGATAAAAAATTCTCAGGGACACAAAAGTTTTGGATCAACATGACTTCTTTTGTTTTCACTTCATCCATGTGCATATGACCATATACAGATGTTGGATGTAAAATAAAAGATTAGGTGGACCTTAAGAAGTTTTCAATGGTGGACGTCCTTAGCAATGCTGCTTCGTGTATTGTGGACCAGTTGAGGATCGGATCTGCGTTAGTTTTGGTCAAATACTCTCAAATGATATTGAAAAATTTATGTACCGTGTGGATAAAAGCAATACATCACAGTGGCCCTTCAGTGGCCCTCAGAGCCCAAAGGGACACGTTGTGGCCCAAGCTTTTTGAGGCCCACCGTGATGTTTTATCCACGCTGTCCATCCGTTTTTAAAGATCATTACCGGAGATCAACCCAAAAATGGGCTGATCCAAAGCTCTAGTAGACCACGTCACATCAAACAGTGGGGGTTGAATGCCTACCGTTGAAAGCCTCTTTAAGCCGAAGATGTTTTTAAAGAAGCTTATGTTTGTGTTTTTCCCTACAGCCAGATCTGTGAGACCTTATGAACAGGTAGGCCATAGAAAACAGTGGGATGGCACATAAAACATCATGGTAGGCCCCAGGAAGTTTGCAACGGTGACGGTTGAATCCCCACTGTTTTCTGTGGTGTGGTTCATTTGAGCTTTTTATCTGCATTAATTTTGGGACATTGATCTCAAATGAGATGGAAAAACGGACGGACGGCATGGATAGTACACATACATCAGGGTGAACCCCACAGAGCTTGGGCCACGTCGTGCCACCGGTATATATCTGCTTCGAAGGTAACGCGAGGGAGCACGTTATCCGTACGTCCTATTCAAATCGCAGGCCACGAGGAGTCCGCAGGAGCACTGAAATTAGTCAGTCCGTGGTCACGCCTTGAAACTCGTACAAGTGCGTCTCATGCTTAAATCGTTGGAGACCTTCCGTTGATGGACCACGCTCAATCAGACCATCCATCGATTGATGCTCCATGCTTACACCCATTTCCTTTCCCTACGTGCGACTAATGAAAGGCTGCCACGTGCTTACACTAGATTGGTATTGGCAGAAATTTTATCAGCCCAAATGTTCTTTGGTTTTATCTTCTTTAGATGTTGTTTCCGTATTGATGTGAAAGCGCATACCGGACGCGGATTTCCTGCGAAAGGCTTTCGCAGGAAGTTCCTGCGCAAGGATGCTAGGTGGGGCCCACAGACATGTTTTTGATAAATCCAATCCGTCCATCCGTTTTTCGAGATCATTTAAGGACTTGAAATAAAAAAATTAGGTGTATATAGAACTAAAATGGGGCACACGAGAGGAAACAGTGATCATTCAATGAGCACCGTTGAAGCATTCGTATGCCCAAAAAATTATTGTATCAGTCTATATTTTTGGTTTTTTCACTTAATCCCATTGACAATGACCTTATAAACGGTTTAGATAACATTTAAACATCAAGGTGGAGACTGGGAAGATTTCAACGGTAGAAATTTCTTTCACTAATTTTCCCTCTCGTATGACCCACTTGAGATTTTATCCGCCTCATTTTTTTTCATACGCCCTAAAATGAGATCTCAAAACGGATGGACGGAATGGATTTCTCACATACATTGTAGTGGGTCCCACCCAGATCCTTGCGCAGGAACTTCCTGCGAAAGGCTTTCGCAGGAAATCCGCCTCCGCGCATACCTGTACATTAACCTTTACGAGGACAAATAAAAGAAAACCACGTGGCAACATTTATAGTTGAGGCAGCGTACATATTTTACAAGAGGGAAACGGATTGGCTACTCCCCTGACACCAGCCCATGGCTGGTGGTCGGTGCTATGTGGGACCCACCATGATGTATGTGTTTCATCCATGCCATCCATCTATTTTTAGAGATAATTTTACGGTATGAGTCCAAAAATAAAGTATTTCCAAATCTCAAGTGGACCACATTACAGGAAATAGTGTTGAATGAGGGTTAACCATTAAAAACATTTTGAGGGCCATAACAGTTTTGGATCAAGCTGATCTTTGTTTTTTCTCTTCATCTGGGCCTGTATGACCCAATCAACAGATTGGATGTCAAATAAACGGTATAATGGGCCTTAGGAGGATTTTAATGGTGGATATCCAATCATTATTGTTTTCATGGGTGTGGTCCACCTGAGATTTATATCCCTATCATTTTTGGAATCAAGCCGTAAAATGATATGTAAAAATGGATGAACCGAATGGATGAAACACACACATCATGATGGGGCCCATAGAGCACCGACCATCAGCCACGGAGCTGGTGGCCAATCCGTTCCCGTTTGGAGAATAGATATTTTAATTTATTCAGGGATAACAATTTTAGCAAAGTCATCTCCCACCATCTTTTTAAAATGAAAACTCCTTCTAGAAATGTTTATAAACTCTACGGTGTCTAGGAATGTTCAAAATATCAGGAAATTAGACTGATATTTAAGTGAATTTGGCTGCAAATTGGTCCTGAATTAAGAGAAACTGACACATCGGTCAAATGATGCGGTCCCATTTTGTGATTTGATCAAGACCAAGAGAATGTGGAAGAACTATATCTAATATAGTCTGATACTATATCAATATTAAGTGTCAAATCCTTCCAGCATTCTAAACCATCATAGAGAATGATTAATTACATGAGGTAGTTCAATCAGGGTTGTCCAACACTTTAATCAGAAGTGGAGGAGGTGGGCCACCAAGGGCAGCTATAATCAACTTAAGATTCGAGGTCAGGTCTTGAGGTTCCCTGATCTTGTCTTCGTTGTCTTTATCAGAGGAATCTTAATGTTCTTAAGCCTCCAGATGACCGAATCCGATTAATAGGTCACAAACATTTCCTATCGAAGGAATCAGCTATGAGAAGAATATCTTATAAGGTAGCAGTCCCGGACCTGACTAGAGCTTTTTCTTTCCAATGCAAGCCAGCAGTTCCGGATTCATCCAGAAGATTTTCATATTCAGAAAGCAGGGAAGATCTAATATCAGTAAAGAAACCCAGTAAGGGTTCCGCTGCCTCGATGAGCTATAAAAGGAGTAATCGAAAAAGATCTCGGGACTCTACGCCAAACACACCTATCTCCTTTACATTTAATTTTCCTATTTATCTTAGCATAGCATAGCCTAATTCTAGCTTAATCATAAATCGCTATTATCGAATGGCTTCTGCTATAGTACTTTAGGAGTAGATTAAATATCTTTTAACCTTAAATTGTATATTCATGATCAACTAAGTTCTGATTTAGCTTATTATACCCTCTGAGTCATATCATTTTGACCACCCGCCTCGATCGTTTGTTCCAATAGATGAATTAGATATTTATCTTTCATTTTCATTTATTTCTTTAGTTATTTAACACTCTGTCAGTTGTAATGGGTCATACATTCAAATATTAATAAAATTGACGTTGTTTAGTCTTCTTTTATTATTTATATATTTTCATTCTTATTCCCTTGAGAAATATTAAGTTACAAGTACTTCCTTAAGTCCGTAGACTCACGTCTATTGTCACGAGGTAAAAAAAATCATTCGAAAGGGCTAACCCCTACCATATCACAAATCGATGACTCATTTCATCAAATTGCTCATTTAACAACTACATATCAGTCCTAATAGGCATGCTAAAATGGTGTTGGTCTGGGATTCAGCCACATGGCACACATGTGAGATATGCAGGCGTGCCAGAACTAATTGGGTCCAATTCAAACTGAAACCACTGACTCCTAGCGTTGAGATAGAGTGGTGCTTGGTCAAGAGTGCGACTAGTGGTCTGTTCAACAACTTTCGAGTGTGATATTAGACGATTTACGAAGGTTCGGAATATTACTCCAATGAATTCTTTTCTACCTTGAGAATTAAGAACTTTTGAAGTACAATAATTGTGTGATTAGGCAGAAATAAGTCAAAAATAGATGCAAAAAAATGAAACTTTCTATTAAAGCGGGATCACCAACTTAGCTGAGAGAAGCGGAGTGCTTCGTAGAGTAACGTGTTGATGAGCAATGGTTGAGCAATGCCGAGATTATAACCTACTATCGACCTAACATACGAGTATAGGTGGACGATTCCTAAAGTTAAAGTCTTCTTTCATATCCGGCACGCAGGCATAGATGGAAGGAAATTACAGCTATTGGCTATCACTAAGTTAGTACAGCTTAAGGCAGTGACGGACTGAGCTAATCTTAGAAACTAAGGGTTCAATAGTTGCCGAGCGATGGAGAAAGCAAAGCTAAATATCATGGAGGATTGGATAAATAGTATTGCGATGGACTGATAGTTATTTGTATTTGGTTTAGTTGATTAGCCGTGAATCCTTCTCCTTGTGCTTTCTTCTACTATTTATAAACTCCATGAAATTGTGAGAATAATTGTTGCCTATGTAGCAATGTTGCATACCGCCAACTGTAAAGTAGAGGTTACCTTCACTTGGTCATGTTTTAGCCGTTTGTCAAATGCGTTCTTATCTCATCAATAGCCCTAATGGTTACAAACTCTTATATCCAAGTCACGTGCCCGGCACAACCGTCGGAAGATTTGCTTATCAATGAGTTATCTTCCATATATTTAGCATTACCATGAAGATATTATATGTGTCATGTGTCCATATATAGACCATTCATTTGAAATTGCTAGATTTTATCCATACAATTGGTTAAGCCTATTACTGTATAAAGCTAATATTAATGGAAATGTCATCTTGACTTTCATATATTTTGACCTTGTAACAATTATAGACCTAAATGGTGTCATACTCCAATAGGTAGGTTAGACATTTTCTCATCACAACTTTCAAGCATGTGGTAACATAATATGCCCTCCTGTGTAGAAGTTGCGGGTATTTTGTAACATGCTCTTCTTCCATGCATTTGAATCACACATGCACGCATTCTTAGGGTGATTAGTCAATTTCTTTTATCTTTCCATTGAATTGGGCTGCCACAATATTTGTATGCCTTACATGCATTTTATTTTATTTTTTATTTTTTTTTATAGACACACACCTCACATA
This sequence comes from Magnolia sinica, assembly GCF_029962835.1. NCBI lineage: Eukaryota > Viridiplantae > Streptophyta > Magnoliopsida > Magnoliales > Magnoliaceae > Magnolia > Magnolia sinica. The sequence goes on from NC_080588.1 coordinate 56,459,129, forward strand.
AGTACTTGAGCCCATAACCTCAGTATTGAAATGCACTGTTTGAGCCATGCGCTGAACGTTATATACATTGTATAAATGTCATGGCTTCCATGTAAGATAGGGTCTATGATTTGGACATACATGTTGTGTACTCTATACACTAAAGCATTGATAGCGTTGGCACTCAGCTTGTTTTCTGTTACGTGTAATGTGTGCAGGCTTGCCAAAATCGATATAGCGGATTAATACAAATTAATCAACTTTGATCCGAAGTGCTGAAATAAGTAATGCGTCCAATATTAACGTATATGACTTGATTCCGAGAAGATTGGTTGCATATTCAGCCACTTGTAGAATTTTGTAATGATCAAGCAATAATTAGAGGGTGAGATTTTTCCTCCGAAAGTGAATTGCGCTTTGCTAATCATGAGAAAAGACTTTTTAGTATACTACTACAAATAAATATAAGGAAAAACTTACAATCGATCATTAGAAGCGACTGCAAGAACGCATCTTTTGAATGAACTGCTTGATATTGGATAAAAAACAAATCTAGCGTAAGAGTATAGATTTGAATTACAACTAAATTATAGATAAGAATTACCGTTATTGGATTATTGTTACTCTAAGGATAAGGTAAGATAAAAAGATAAATTTGTTTTGATTTGATTATGTGTTGGATTTCTTGATATGTTGATTTCTTCTGTAATTTATAGATCTCATGCTGCTCTCCATATTTCGTTCCTTCAATCCAATGGTTATGACAACTGAAGAGTCACCACATCAACCATTTAGATCCTTTCTTCATTTCGTGATATATTTCCCTCTCACCGTTCCTATTTTACTTGACCACCTTTTTGCTTCCGAGTGCCTCTCAATTGCTCGGTCCGCTTCTAGAAACCTCTCAACCACATCTTTCTTCTCGGCCACACCTTGCTTGATGCTTATTGACAACTTGGTTTCCTTTTAAATATCTGTCGGCCATGCCTTCTGTATATATATCGGCCACTTGGTTTGCTTTTAAAAACTCATCCTAATAGTTGTGATTATGAAAAAGTAAATAAATAAAATTGAGATATCTTTAAAAATCTTTAGTATGCTTTATCTCTTTTATATTACACATGTATAGCACATGTCTATTTTTAATCGACTACTTCAACATTGGTAGCAGATGATAGTTGCTATCCATGCATTAAACATAACGTGTATTTTTAGAAATTACCTGAGGCCCACGTGTTCAGTGTCCAGGTGCACTTTGAACGTTCCGTAGATAGTAGTGAGTTTTGTCCTCCATGCCTTTAATGTTATTTGTTTATCTTTGATGACGAACATTTTATTTTTGTTTGTTTTATGCTATTTTGGTACTTACACATTAATTACATCATGTAAGGTTATTAGATACTCTGATAGTATGACACTTAATATACAGGCTCTTCCAAATGATAAACATGGTATATATCAGTTTAAATTAAATAAAAAAATTTATGGAACCATTATTACTAAGTTACAAAATAAAAAATAAAATAAAATCAGATCAGATGACACAATCCCGTATTTGGGCTTGCGTCTAACCTCAACCCAGCTCGACCGACTCGCACGAGCCGCACCCATATCTCATGCCAACATGAGCAAGTGCGGGTTCAAATAACTTGGTGGTCATGCATACTATCAAATCAAAACTCTTTGTTTTTGAACGGTTCCAAATCAAGTCTACTTTTAACAGTCGCGTGTTAACACGAGCCACCACGACAGCAACACAAGGTAGCTCGTGGCCCACTTGAAACCGGACGCGGATTGCGTGGATTGCGTACTACCCCCGCCCGTCCCTAGCTCCGAACGGGCAGTTCTGTGGGCGGCCCCACCGTAATGTATCTGTACATCCAAACCGTCTACCCCTTTTCTCAAATTATTTTAAGCATCAAAACAAAAATGAGGCAGATACAACAATCAAATGGACCACACCATAGATGACTCTTGCATCTAATGCAACTGACATTTAATGCTTTGTGCATTTTAATGCAACCAAGTTTATTATTTGGTATGATCCACTTAATCGTTGGATATGCCTTATTTTTGGGTTCATGCCTTAAAATAATATAAGAAAAGAGATTGACGGTTTGGATGTACGGATACATCACGGTGGGCCCGCATACAGACCTGCCCGTTCGGAGCTAGGGACGGGCGGGGGTAGTACGCAATCCGCGTCCAAACAGTAAAAGATAAGATCCCCAAGCTCTATAGGCTGTAACACGCCACCTATCTCTCTTTCCTTTCCTTCCCACGCTCTGTAGCCTTTAACACGCCACCTCCGCACGCCACGTCACCCCAAAAACAGTGAAAGATAATATCCCCAAGATGATACCGTAAATTCGGTAGAACCGAAATATAGTAGGTCTATCTTTTCGTAGTACAATTGGCACTGTGATCTCTAAATCTGGACCGTTCAAATAGTGGAAATCATTACTGATAGTCCTAGACACTGTATTTCTTCTCCTTCATGGACTTAATTTTAACCTTTGGAAAGTTTTTTTTTAGTACCATCACGTCAAATGCTACTGTGCAGATGGATAAGATCATATGATCTACGTGTATATTGAATCGCTTACAATATAGTTTAGGGGCCACAGGATGAAGGGTCCTGATTGATGCATCAACCTGTCGCGTGTAGATCAGAAGGATGGCTCTTTCATATCCTGGTTCTTTCCGGCTCTACGGTATTATTCCCCTGAAATCCTGCACTCACATAGAATTCGGTACCTCTGCCGCGACTCAGGTCCAGCATATGTCGCCGCCACTGGGACCCACAAAATAAGTGGTCCAATGATCAGAACCGTGCATATTATGCAATATAAGGTATACGCTCCATCCTCAGAAATTTAGGTTGAACAGGTGGTTGTGACCGTCAATATTTGTAGATGAATTTAGAACAATGAAATAAGATTTCCGACGGCTGTAATTCAACTCTGAAAATAAAATATTAGGATCATCAATAAAGATCAACTTTATGTGAATAAATTATTAGGGAGAAATCCGCTCCGTCCATTGGTTTCTCAACCTCACAATAGCCTAGCGCTCCAAAAATCACGTAGATTCAAAATTCATGTGACCCATGGAATGAGAATGGAAATGTCAACCGTTGAAAACTTTAAGCAGCCCATCATGATGCTTATATGCCATCCAAACCGTTCATAATGTTATTCACACTGGGATAGACTGTAGGCACAAATATCATCCTAATTCAAAACTTCTGTTGCCCTCACAAAGTTTCCAATAATAGCTGTTCAATCCACGCTGTTCCCGTGGTGCGGTCCATATGAGTTTTGATCAGCTTGACTTTTGGAACCCTGTCTATTTTGAGGTTGGGAAGCTAATGGACGGAGTGGATTCTCACGGGCATCTCTGTGGGTCCCACATAGCTTCCGACAAAAGTAACTTCGTGTGACCGAGGGCACAGCCGCACAGGCAATTCTCGTCCGCTCAAACTATCGTATTGTCGTGGAACGTGGCCCAGTGGCAGTGGGTGACGATAGACGCTGGATTCTCAGTCGCGACAGAGGAAAAACGAACTCCACTTTATAAAAAACCCCCGACCCGCTCGCTTCTAACATACGCGCCGCGTAAGCGCACCTACGCTTCATGGCGCCTGCAAATCAACCAGAGCAAGAGAGCTTACTCCCCAACAGAAGCCTCGAAAGCGAAGGAGAAGACAATGAAGAAACGGCCTACAGTTCAAGCGAGAAGATCTTGATCGTCGGAATCGACGAGGACGGTGGAGATTCGTCTGTAGTCCCACCCTTCTCATGGAGAAAGCTCTGGCTATTTACCGGCCCCGGATTCCTCATGAGCATTGCGTTCCTCGATCCTGGAAATCTGGAAGGCGATCTCCAGGCCGGCGCGATCGCCGGCTACACGTTGCTGTGGCTCTTGATGTGGTCCACGATCGCCGGGCTCATGATCCAGATCCTCTCGGCCCGGCTCGGCGTCGCGACGGGTCGGCACTTGGCGGAGCTTTGTCGGGAGGAGTATCCGGCGTGGGCCCGGTACGTGCTCTGGATTATGGCTGAGCTGGCACTGATCGGGGCCGATATCCAGGAAGTGATCGGGAGCGCGATCGCGATCAAGATCCTGAGCAATGGAGCGCTGCCGCTGTGGGCCGGCGTCGTCATAACGGCCTTGGATTGGTACCTTTTTCTTGAATTTTGGTGGAATTATAAAGATTTTAGCTTCTTTTTTTTTTTTCTCTCTTACTTCTTGGAGTATTTTAATAGTCTGCTGAACTACTGTAAATCGTAGTCTGAATTCCCTCTACCGTCCATTACGGCCACGATCGACGGTTGGAGTTGTACATCTGATAGAGGCTGCTGGATGGCCCAGTGTGAAAACTTGCATAGGTGGCTATTTCGTTTCAACCGTTCATTTGCGAGCGATGGTGCTGCCTTGCTGTCTTTGTGTTTATCCGATCAGTGAGATTTTTGCACTACGGGCTGTCCACTGTCCATGATGCGGCCACTGGATCAACGGTTTTAATCATCCTGCCCTTTTAGGCCACGTTTTATGAAAAATAGTTTGATAGTCTGACATAGTGATGGACAATACGCAGGCACTTGGAAATTGCTCACGTGGCATACAAATAACTCAAACTAAATGGGCACTAGTTTAGATGTATCATGAACAAAAAAATTACTCTTATTTGGTTATTGAAATTTTAGATTGCTGTTGTACATTTATTGGATGGTTATAAATAAAAAAGATCCAATGGTTCCATGAATCAGTGGTTAGGATTATTCACCCAACCTGATTTTTAGGTTCTGCAATTTAGCTGGTTTAATTTGGCTAAGTGCCTGCATATCAAGTGTCATTTGCAGCTGGAATATCAAATAACTGCCAATTTTTAGTCTGATCTCCCATTTATTTATTTATTGGGCTGTTGGTTTTTTATCTGTTTTGAGCAGTTTCATCTTCCTATTTCTTGAGAACTATGGTGTGAGGAAATTGGAAGCTGTTTTTGCAGTTCTAATTGCAATAATGGCAGTCTCATTCGCATGGATGTTTGGTGAAGCCAAACCCAGTGGCAAGGAACTTCTAATAGGTAGGTAGATAGACTTTTCAATTCTCCACCATTTGGCTCTTTTTTTTAAAAAAAAATTTTAATGGATTTGTAGAGAAGTACAGCTGAATGGGTTTTCTTCAATCAGGTGTTTTAGTTCCAAAACTCAGCTCTAGAACCATACGGCAAGCGGTTGGTGTTGTGGGTTGCATTATTATGCCGCACAACGTTTTCTTGCATTCTGCTCTCGTGCAGTCAAGAAAGATAGATACTAATAAAAAAGGCCGGGTACAAGAGGCCCTCAATTACTATTCGATTGAGTCCGCCATTGCCCTCCTCATCTCTTTCATGATCAATATGTTTGTAACGACTGTTTTCGCGAAAGGCTTTTATGGTACAGAGGTAGCTGATAGCTTAGGGCTTGGAAATGCCGGGCAGTACCTTGAAGAGAAGTATGGGGGAGGTCTCTTCCCAATTCTTTATATTTGGGGAATTGGGTTGTTAGCAGCTGGGCAGAGTAGTACAATTACCGGGACATACGCGGGGCAATTTATCATGGGTGGTTTTCTCAATCTCCGGTTGAAGAAATGGATAAGGGCATTAATTACAAGAAGTTTTGCAATCGTGCCGACTATAATTGTAGCACTTGTTTTCGACACTTCAGATGCTGCACTGGATGTATTGAATGAGTGGCTTAATGTGCTTCAATCGGTTCAGATCCCATTTGCGCTTATTCCGCTCCTTTGTTTGGTCTCCAAGGAGCAAGTTGTTGGCGTTTTTAAGATTGGAACTGCACTCAAAGTAAGTGGCAATGTCTCCTTGACTGCACTTTGATTATGCTTTTTAGTTCCTGTACTTGCATATGTATATAGTATATTATCTCATAATTAATTGTCTTTGCTTAATTTTCAACACATTCTGATGTAGGTTGCTCATTTCATTTTATTTCAATAACCAAGAATGAATGTATATTGATTTTTTAAAAAAGGTAACACTACCGGGGATTGAACCCTGGATCACTCACACACACTACATTGTCTCTACTTGATGAGATTATTACCTTCCAAAAAAAAAAAAAAAAACCCCGTTATTCTCAACAAACTGCCAAGGAACTTCTCAGGATACAGCTCGCATGACTCAAACAATCTGCTTACAAAGAATAACAGTTCGAACACTCATGATAAACTAATTTGAAAACATATTATATAGTATGTGTTGAAATTGAGCAGCTAGGTTAGATTAGTCTTTGCAGCTCTCTGACTTGTTTCTCATTGTCATGAAAAACAGAGACTTACTGAACTCTTCTCTTCAGTTCAACAGGAACCATGTCTAGGATACATTTACAATATTTTCTCTTGGTATATGCAGTAATACATGTGGAAACACTTTTAGGCATGCTAGCTCCAAGCATATTAAAATAGCATTTTCCCTTAGTAGAGGATTGTTAGCTGGTTCTTTGATTAAAGAGAGAAAGAAAAAAGAAACATCCATTATTCATGATCTTCTCTATACCGAGTCATGAGACACATTCTTTTCTTTCTTTCTTTCTTTTCTTTTATTCAAGAATAACGTGATGGTTATTTATTCTTTTCTAGTTGCTTTTATTTTTCCTATGAAGTCTATATTTTCTTGAACATGTTTTGGAAAAGTAAATGGTTGTCGTATGTTTATCAAAAAGAAGAAGAAGAAAGAAATAGTTGTGATATGTACCTTGTAGGACCATCTGTGGCAAATCAATTTTGTAAGAAAAGGTGATGATATGAGCAACATGTAGTTTGATGATGACATCACTGGTGTTCAAAATCATGAGTATATGGTGCTGTCTGCAACTAAAGGATTCTTTTACCATCCAGGTTGAAAGAAGTAATGCATAGGTATGACAGCACCTAAAAAGCATATCATAGTTCAAAAACCCGAAAAGTCGACTCAACTCTATGTTCAGCCAAGTCGGTCAACTTGAAGACTCGACCTGACTCAACTCAATATTTAATTATTGTAATATTGAAAATATTCGGAATGTAAATTGATATTTAAGATAGTTAAATTTAGTATAAGTAATGTAGAACGTAACTCAAATCAACAACTACACACACCTCACTGGTTAAGGGTATTCCTTCCTTTGCTTGTGGCAAATCCCATTCCCCACCTTAATTTTTTTAAAAAATAAAATATACACCCAAGAGGTGAGTGACTTGGTTCAAGTCACTCTGAGTCGCGTCGACTAAGCCATTGAGTCGAGTCAACAAGCCTCTCCGAGTCCAGGCAGAGTTGGTCCTAGTACTGAGTTTCCCAATTCCCAGCAACTCTACTCAAAATCTAGCTGAGTCAAGTTGACTCAGCAGAGTTTCAAGTCGAGTTAGCAAGTTTTGGAACTATGAAGTTTGGTAGTGGAACGCCATCAACAAGATATTTTTGAGAGCCGTGTTCTTTCTACATGTTCTTTCATGAGTTATGATGCTGGTAATCTTATTCACTATAAGATATCCCTAGGAAACCACAAAACCGAGAAAAATGGGTGTCGGATGTTTGTGTCCCTGGTTATTGCCTTGTACGAGGATTTCCTAACCAGATGTGGATATCTTGATTGAAGTACCAGAAATGTTAGGGATTGATTGAGTACACTACCATAAAACTTGTATATGACTGACATGTTTACATTCCATTTGAAGTTGAGTCACCCACCAACATACATTAAAGGCCTGTTTGGTTTGATGTAATTACATGTATTTTCATGTAATTTCTCTCAATTCAGCATTAAATGCATACATCAAACAACATCACATGTGTTTAAAGTGAAGAGGAGTTGCCCCGGATCAAATTTCATGATAATTTGAAGCAAAAGCTTGGTGGGCCCCACCATGATATGTGTTATATCCACTCCATCCATTCATTAGTACAGATCATTTTAGGGCATGGGCCAAAAAATGAGACAGATTCAAAGATCAAGTGGACCACACTACATAAAATACTGGAGATTGAACGGTAACCATTTAAATTTTCTTCCTATAGTGTGGTCCACTTGAGCTTTGGATCTGTCTCATTTTTGGAGGCATACCCTAGAATGATCTGACCAAATGAATGGATGGTGTGGAAAAAACATATACATCATGGTGGGACCCACAGAGTCCATATCGTTTTCCGTACCTAAAAGTTGCTGCTGTCAATGTCATACGGCATCCCTTCCATCACAAATTCCTGTAATATGTAATTAATGCTTTAAAAAGTGTAAAATACACTACAAATACCCTGAAATACATCCCAACCAAACAAGCCATAACATTTATCTAGTGGAAAATAATCTGGATACGAAACTAGAATCAAGTGGCCTCTTGGAGGAGCTAATGCCATTACAAAATCCATCCATTTGGCAATGGTGCTTTTATAAAAAAAAAAAGGTAAGATAGGAGTGCAAGTAGGCGAGTTAATTTAGCTGAAGATCAGAACAATAAGCACGTTTCATTTCCCAATATTAAATACCTAAATAATAGGTTAATTTGCCATATGGAAGTAGTGGAATATGCATCTGTATCTCATTAAATATCCTCTTTGACAAGTTCCCTGATAATCCCCAGGGATGGTGATTGATATGAACTATACACTTATTAAAATCAAAGGTGGAAGAGCTTAAGTAAACTATACACTTATTAAAATCAAAGGTGGAAGAGCTTAAGTAAACTATACACTTATTAAAATCAAAGGTGGAAGAGCTTAAGTAAACTATACACTTATTAAATATGTATCTGTATCTCATTAAATATCCTCTTTGACAAGTTCCCTGATAATCCCAGGGATGGTGATTGATATGAACTATACACTTATTAAAATCAAAGGTGGAAGAGCTTTAACTGTTTTTGAAATGGACTTTTGTCCATTTGGTGTTGTAGCACCATGGGTCACTTTGGTTCTCAAGACATTTCTTCAGTTTGGCTGCAAACTAACAAAGGAAGAAGTGTCTGAAGTAATTTGTTAATTTTCACTGTTGCTTTTGGCTAATGGTTTGATTGATGGTACTTGGATGCTGACATTGTCTAGAATGGAAGGGATATATTTTAACTTTTATTTGGACCCTCTATGGATGAATTATCTAACGATTGCTTCGCACAAGCTCAATGACGGGTTGCCTAACTTGAAAACAACCTTCCTTCACCCAGTCTTGGGACCTGCTGGGGCATTGCTTCCTAGGATTGGTGAAACAGGATTCATAAAGCCAACCCCAAGGAGCTGGGAAAAGGATTTGCAAATCTGCAAAGCCAATCCCAAATAGCTGGGACAAGGCTACCTGGGATTGGTGAAATGGATTCAGAGATCTGACCACAAATATCTAGGACAAAAAGGTCACTGCTGCTGATGTGACATTGACAATGCATTTCCTTGTCCAGCAAGTGGTTATATGCCTCAAAAGCAAAGGAAAGCTAGAGATCCTCTGATATATACTCTTGCTGAATGAATGTGCTTCTTTCCATGAGCGCAATATAAGCATAATCTGCTCGTTTGTTAAGTAGTTGTGCCATTTGCACAGCTCACATGTAGGTAAACTCTGTTCTAAAGGTCATCTTTGTGGCCCTTCAGAAAAAATAAAAAATAATAATCTTTGATCATTTCCAGATATCAGTTGATACATAGACATTATTTAACAGAGGATCAGTATAGTTGCCCATAGGACCACCTGCAATTGTAGTCCCTAAGATCCACCACCATGGTGTGTAGATAGGGTCCATAGTTGGTGATTGGAACCAGTCATCTGTTGGGTGCTCTTGTGGCTGGACCAACATGCAAGGAAAGTATTATCCAGCAGATGATCCTTCCCATCCAAGGACTTGCTGCTTATGAACCCTTGGCCTTCTCAGTGTTAACCATTCAGTTGCAGGCCACTTCACAGCCCACCAGATCATCCAATGTGTGATATTAACATGTGCAATCAAGGTGAGGTCTGTGGGAAGAATGATTTCCATGTGGAACCTATATTTGGTAACAAATGGTCCTGCGGGCTAGCAATCTTTTCACTGTTTAGAATACAGAAGAGTTGTAGCACTCAAGCTGGAACATCTCTCACAATGTTATATAATTATAAAAAAATCTCACATTGTTAGATGAATGCAGAGCAGATAGGTGATTCATCATAGGAAACTGGTCAAACTCTCTTGGTGTAAGTTTTCCCTTGGTGCAAGTGTTCCCAAGTTACATCTACCTTTAGTGTGTGTCACATGTGCGACATGTGCTTGTGTTACAAATATAGATGCTCTCTCATACATTTTATGGTTTTGTGGTGCAGACGGTGTCGTGGATTGTGACTGTGCTGTTGATAGCGATCAATGGCTATCTTTTGGTGGACTTCTTCTCTTCTGAAGTAAGTGGCCCATGGTTTGGTTCGGTTGTATGTGTGGCCACAGCAGCATATGTAGTGTTTATCATATATCTCATTTCACGAGGGAGTGTTCTTTCCACTTGGCTTGGCCGAGCACTACCAAAGAAGATCACCAACTGCAGAAACTGAACAGTCGTATTCTTCATCTAACTCCCTTGTTTGCTCCAAACGATTGGGATCATGTTGTAACATCAGGATGTCAAACGATGAGTGGGTGAAGCAATTGCTGTCCTACAGTCTGATTATTTCAGCTACACATCTCTCTTGCTCTCCTGCAGTTGGGTTATATAAGGCTTGGCTTACCCCTGAGCCCCATCTCAAGAGGGGGAATTGTTGTTGTATGGTTGGACTTGATGTTCTCTCTTCCTTGCAAAGGATCGATCTTGTGATCACATGGCTGTGAACTGAAGACACTTGTGACTGCCTTTTATGTAAAAGATTGTAATTTGGAAGGCAGTGTTTGGGCGTCCCTGTATGTTATGCCAAAAGTATGTCTGATGGTCATACGACATACAGCGATCATCATGGATCCCCTTAGATGAAGGTAGTGATGTATTGCACTGACTGTGGAACTGTTGGGGCCATGATTCTCAGTTGTCAAGTAAGTTATAACATTGTTTATGTTCAGCTTTCTTCTTAGTTTAAAATGCCAATTGATGATGAGCATTTGCATCTTCTTCTTTTTTCTTTTTTTTTTTTTCTTTCTTTCTTTTTTTTCTTTTTCCTCAGTTGACGTTGGGGAGTGGGAATGGTCTTTGCTATGCTTTTAGGCATCAGATTATGTAATCAAATGCTTGCTGCAGCTAAGCAAAGCAAGGGCCCACCCTAGCTTAGGTGGACCAATTTGATCCTATGCTTGCTTATGCACTTAGATAAGTCTTTTTTGAGAAACCACTTTGATCCTTGGTCGATTAGGTGAGCCACCATGTTAGGAAAACAAGCTGACGGATAAGATAAGAAACACTTGGCCAGTGTTTTATTTAATTATTTATTTAAATAGCCATCTGCCTGCTTAGTTGCTTTGTAAGCCATAGCTCATCCTACCCATGCACCAGCCTTTTTTTTTTTGGGCCTGCACATTCGTGCCACATCAACACATAAGGTGGCATGTCTAATTCTAACCTTTCACTCAGTGGCATCAAATGAATGGCTAAGATGAAAACTGTCAACAATCTATGTCCAGATCGGCAGCTCTTATGTGATTTTCAGGCTACACTATCTAAATGTGTCCATTTGTCATGAATATACAGCTTTGATTGCTTCAATGTCCATGTCTAGAATGCATGGGTGGATCCGAAAACTCTTTTCAAGTACACAACTGTTGGGAACTTGGGGTGGGGATGCCCCATCAATTCCTTTGACGTGCATCACCAGGATAAAGGGACCCACCGAAAATTAAACTATTCTAAATCTTGAGTGGTTGCACCACGTGAATTTAGAGGTCCATTAATGATTTTATTTAATCTCTCCTTTTCTTTTTGGTAAATAATCTATTCCATTTAATCTCTCTGGCCGAATCCTTTGCAACATCGTTTTGCATGTTTGTGGGGTCCACCATGTTCCACGTGTAAAATCTACCTGGTTTACCAAGTTGTATCTTCGATATTAGTAGGCCTTGATACTAAAAATTAGTTAGATGGACAGCTCAGGAAGGACCACATCACACATGTAACAAGGGAGATTGGATGCCAACCATAGGTTTTGAGTACAATGGACACAGTGGATTCACATATCCAACATGTGGATCCCATATAGCTTGGGTATTTTACACCATTTATGTATAAACCCAAAGCCTTAGGTTTGGATGATCACATGGGCTAGCCCTTTACTTGCTCATGAATATTCACCTATCTTACGTATGCATGTGTGCGGTCATTCACAAGCATCCACTTGCTCATGCATATACAGGTAACAGAATGTGGTGCCTTTTGCTCGGAAATGTACTTTTCATGGGTTAAAATGACCAAAATGCTTTCATTTATTTATTTTCTATCTTAAAGTGTAAATTTGAAAATTGGGAGCCCATGTGATGTGTTTAACATCCAACCCATCCATCAAATTCACTCCACCTTGATTATATGAAGCGATTGAAAATTAGGCCCACCAATTGTTTGCACCTATGTTAGGCGCTCCGTTCTGATCAATGAGATGTTGCATGTGTCGGCATCACGTGCTAGATGATGGGTGAAAATCTCACTTATGCCAAATCAAATGGGCACAAGAGACGTCATGTGACAGCCGTGCCATGTGTGGCGCGGATCGACTTCAAGAGGAGTTAGAAACATGCATGTGAGAGAGGGAGAGAGAGTACTAAATGTTAGAGTTGTATCAACAGTACTATATGTAAAAGCAAAATTTTTTATTAAAGAAAGTCTCTCTATCTTAGCATTAAATGTTAGAATTTCATCAAATGAGATCTCTATCTAGTAGTAAATGCTAGAGCCTTGCCAAAAGCAACTATCTACTGATGCCGAAGCCAAATGACCTAACAATCACAACCACTTTCTAATGAGGGGGTCCAGAGATGTAAGGACTTTGGCTGATACATGTGAGATATATATCTTGTGCATACAGCCGTACATGATAGGTTACTCTAATATAGGAGAATCAAGGAGATTTCTATATATGATCGTCCAAATCATTCACAATGTTGAAGACTACACAAGGGCACCATCTCCCAGGAGCCTATAAAAGCAATGATCAATGAAGAGCTCCAAGCTGAACCCTAAATTCAAGCTATGCTTATAACTACACTAAATATTGGCCAATATTCCTACAACGATGCCAAATAATCTATCTACGGTAATATAATAGAGCCCCACACTAAACATATTTATCTATCTTTCATTTATCTTTCCTTAGTTTAGTTTAAGTAGCTGCTGCATAGCAGCTCTCACTACAGTACCTTAGGAGTATGACTAGATATCCCTAACCTTAAGTTGTAGGATTATGATCAATTGAGTTCCGATTTAGTTGTTCATATAAACTTGGTCACGTCCTATTGACCACCCACCTTGATCGCCTGTTTCAATAAACAAGTCAAGTATTTATCATAGTTTAGTTTGCTTTCGTTTATTTATCTAGTTGATTGACATCTTGTTGATTATAATAGATTACATATATTATATCAATAAAGTCGACATTTTTTTTTGGGTTAACTTGTTAGTACACAAGCATTTTAGTACAAGTCAACATTTATTTAACCTTATTCCATTTATTTGTACATTCTTATTTATTTGAGAGGCATACATATATGAAGAATGGTGAAAGAAAAAGTCTTTAAGGTCGTAGACTCACATCTACTGTCACAAGGCAAAAAAAAAAAAAAAAAAACACTCATTTGAAAGAGCTAACCCCTACGCTTTTACAAATCACCTGAATGGAGAGCAAACTAACAATCGAGAGGATAATTGGATTTCGGTCCAGTCTCCAATCCAACCATATCAGTGCAAGGGACACTAACAATTCAATCATAATCTCTTAACCAAGCAGACTTTGGCATGCCTGAGCATCCTACTTGCACACAATCAACCAATCCAGGTCCTCAATAACATTTATGGCCTAGTTTAATTGAATGGGAAGCAACACCAATCATCATGATTGAATGCATCTGTTAGATGGCTTGAATGTCATACACGAACCATGTGGGCCCCACAATTTTTCCGCACCTATTACTTTTTGGAGAAAAATAAACAAGACATTTTGGTTATTTCAACCCTAAAAAAGTACCCTATGGTAATATAAGTTTATGAAGGCATTGCTTAGTAAAATCAGAATTTTTGAGAAATTTTATTACAAAAGTCCAAACTAATAAATAACATTGTATACACACTTTAATCAACAACACAACTGTGGGCAAAACTCTTTATAAGCTAACTGATAAATTGGAAGATGCCTTACAAGTTCAAGCCAAAATTTTGTCAATGCAAGCACTGATGAAAATTGAAGTTGAGGAAAAGAAAACTAGATTGAGTTCGCAACAAGCATCATCGCATCTATCAGACTCAAGGGGCAGGTTAAAATTTCACATGCGATGGCCCAAAGTTCTTCCAGGGGGCACCTTCCGACTCACCAACATGAAGGTAGAGGATCTTCCAAATCCAATCAATGCTAACAATGTGAAGGAATTTCAAAGGTAAGCTTATTTAACCATGTCAATTGTTACATTAGCAAACTTGAAGTCAAGTGACCAAAAGCTGGTCATCCTGAGAATCACCTCCCCCATTCTATTCCCTAAATAAATACTTCAACAAGAAGGATTGGGAAAAAAAAAAGAGTAGGAGAAAAAGAAAATGAAAGGAAAAAGAGTACAGGACAAAATAAGAGCATGAAGTCCAAGATAATTTTAAAAAAAAGGGGAAAAAGGAAAAGAAAAATAGAAAGAATAAAAAATCAAACAAAAAAAAAAAAGAAGAAGCACAATACACATCTCAATCCTCCTCCCCTCAAGTTGACTTCAGTTTGAGTTAACAACTTTGCTATCCTGACTTAAGACAGGACTGAAAAAGCAAACCAATTGAACGGCAAGGATGGAAATCTAAGCCTCAACAACTATAGAAATCAAAGAAAAATCAGAAGAATAAAAGTGTGCCTAAGAAAAATGGGTGAAGTGAAAATACAAAAGGGCATTTCGAGTAAAATTAGCAGGCACGCAACAGACTTGGTGAAAACTCGAAAGGGTGCCAAGGATAAAAACAACACAACTGCTAAGAGGCAAGTAAGATCAAACACCCGGGACGCGGTGAAAACCTAAAAGGGCTCCACGGGCAAAAATTACGGGCAAGCCGGACACGATGAAACCCTGAGAGGGCGCTGCGAGTAATAATGGCTAAAGAAAAGAAAAGAAAAAAGAGAAAGAAAGCAGCTTCATAAAGGGTCCGAATAACACGAAGATTCAACTGATACAAGGATAATAGCAATGAGTTAGGAATTATTTTAACCCATACCATCACACACTACCTTATAAGATCGGGACCTTTGGTGAAAGATTCAAAAAAGGGGCATGGCATCTGGCTAAGTCAAGAATTTTGATTCCCGCAGGCATAGTGAGTCCAAACCAAACATAGACAAACAAGCACTTTGCACAAATTTTCATGTCTTATTTCATGCATGATTTATGAAAGACCAAAAACATATATATAGTTTTTTTCATCCATACACATGCAAAGAATAAATAAATTCACGTAAGGCTTCCAAAACAAACATCCTCCAATCCTTCGATCAACTCGCAGGGTCCTCCAATTTGCTAAAGTATTTCTCTCCGGAAGGTAAGTATTCCTCTCCCTATTCCAACTCTTCAATCCTTTTGCTAAAGTGTTCTCTCTCCTCGCATGTACTAAAGCTCCATCAATCATCTGGCTATCTAAACCACTCCCAAGAAGATCGCACCATGCAACGCACTATCTAGACCAATTTGACCATCCAAAAGGGCATATGGACATATCGCAACAGACAGACAGATATACACGCCAACAAAAGGATCATCTGGACCGTCAAGAAACATCCCAGTGACCCTGATCATGGAATCAAAGGCTAGATCCACCCCAATCATCTCATCAAGAGTAAAAGATAGCATCCAACCGTCATCGTGAGCGAGCCAAAAGGGTCGATATGTCATCCAAGTAATCAAGAGGTTAATCAAACCCATCCAAAGCAATGTCCATGCCATCATAGCCATTCAACAAGAAGCCCAACCCATCTTCTCCATCCCTAGTCTCATCCTGATTATCAATCAAACCACTCCCATGGTACACATCCAAATGGTCAACCCTACCATTCATGGCCTGCCTCTCCAACCCACAAAAACCAACAAACCCATCATTCACAAATCCACCATGAGAATCTGAAATCTGAAATTCCAGCCATCATGGGGGCAT
This sequence comes from Magnolia sinica, assembly GCF_029962835.1. Taxonomy (NCBI): domain Eukaryota; kingdom Viridiplantae; phylum Streptophyta; class Magnoliopsida; order Magnoliales; family Magnoliaceae; genus Magnolia; species Magnolia sinica. Next base: position 56,475,396 of record NC_080588.1, read on the forward strand.
TCCTTACCGCCCGCACCACCACTTCTTCAATGCCCCCATCTAACCCACCATTAAGCCATCACCAATCAATGCAAATGAGGAATCATTAGGAAAATCAAAGCCATGAGATGAAGGAATATGAAGGATGTGTCCAAAGTCAGAAACCCCTCTTGAGACCCACCACCAAGCAATAGTTGAGTGGAAAGACGAGCGGCTCCCAGGGTGCCACTCGTCCTTAGTCTCTACCCCGCTCCCGCGAGATTAGCTCATGGGCTCGGGGGTAGGTAGAATTGCAGAGTTGAGTCAGCAGATGGCCCCCTAGGAGCCCCCGATACCTCCAATGGCCATCAACTTTCGCCAAAATTCAATTTGGATCATACAGAACCTTCTCAATATATTAGATGGTGAAAAACACAGGCCGGAGTGGGACTGTTAAGTGCAGAAATGGTCAACCGTTGATGGATGGTGCAATTTGTGATCCAATCCGTCAAAAGCATGATCCTGGTCGTTTAAGACTTTCCTGAGGCATCATATCTCTAAAAAATAAGGCTAATAACAGACACATCAAGCATTTAAGTTCAACCGTTAATTGAAAACACCTCAGAAGCCAAACACAGCATGGTAAGTAAAGCTGGGCATTTCATACCCGATCCGGTGGATCCGACCCGATCAGACCCGATCCGACCCGATTCGAACAGAACCGATGGTCAGGATTGGTTAGGAGCAGGTAGAATAATTCAGATCCGAAATATTTTCGGATCAAACCCGGATATGCCTTGTTCCGAACCGACTAGATCTGGAATCCGATCCAATTGGATCCGATTCGGATCGACTCGATCCGGACCGTATATATTAGTATGTGTGTGTGTATATATATATATGTATTACTTTTACTTGAATATTTTTTTACCCCTACAGAACAGAGAAGAAGGCAAAGTTCTCTCTCGTATGGAATTGAATTATCTGCAACATCATGGGAGCGGGTGGATTGGTTACTGCCCTGCCACCCGCCGATGGCTGGTGGCTAGTGCTTTATGGGCCCCACCATGATGTATGTGTTTCATCCACGCCGTCTATCTATTTTTCTAGATCATTTTATTATACGATACCAAAATTGAGATATATCCCAATCTCAAATGGACCACCTTACATGAAACGGTGTCGAATGAACGTTGACCATTAAAAACTTTTTAAAGGCCATAAAGTTTTTTATCATGCTGAACTTTGTTTTTTCCCTTCGTCTGGGTGTGCATGACCTGATCACCAGATTGGATGTCAAATAAACAGTACAGTGGGCCTTAGGAGGATTTTAATGGTGGATATCCTTCTCATTTCTGGGATCAAGCCCTAAAATGATCTGTAAAAATGGATGAACGGATGAAACACATATATCATGGTAGGACCCACCGGGTTGGTGCCAGGGGGAGTAGCCAATCCGTTTCCCACCATGATGTCTGTAAGTCTGTCTGACACCCACTCCAGCTGTATACCTGCTGTAGTAGGTACGTGTCATGCGAAGACGAACATTGACGCTCCTCAAGCTCCAAGCTAGTACGAACGGTTCAAAGGATGTCAAATTTACATGGCCACACAGTGATATATTTATTATATCTACATTGTTCATGTATTTTTAAAGATTATTATATAGCATTATTCAAAAAATGAATAATATCCAAAGATTACGTGGACCACACCACAAATAGCATTAGAGAATGATTTTCACCGTTAAACAGTTCATGTGGTCCACTTGATAGTTAGATCTGTCTCAGTTTTTATCTCAAGCCTTAAGACGAGCTCTCCAAATGGATGGACGGTTTGGATATAACACATACCACATGATTAGACCCACAGAACTTGCTAACGTCGATCACCAGGTCACAGCACATACTTGCTTTTCACGTCACTGCACTTCACTTTCGTCTAGTACACGTAAACATTGTAATCATCCGATGTAAGTGCGGATATAGTTATTTAAGGGCCATGTGGGGCCCACCTTAATGTATATGTTTTATCTAAGCCGTTCATCTATTTCGACATATCATTTTAACCCTTGAACACAAAAATATGGTATATTGAAGGTTGAAGTGGACCAAACCACATGAAATAATTGGATAAAATTTATACCGTCCAAATCGTACCCAATCCGATCCGACTCGGTTTCTATAACCGAGTTGGATACGGATCGGGTCATACCAAGTATGCATTGGATCTGTTCGGGTCAGGTGACCCGGACCCGGTCCCAAATCGGATCGAGTTCGGGTAAGACTATTGAGATTCCGGATCTGATCGAGTTAGACCCAATCCGACCCGATCAGGACTGATGCCTAGCTCTAATGGTAAGTATGCCCATTTTCACAATCCGATGGACTGGATCATTTTTAAAATATCAAAAAGATTTTAATAAAAACCAGCATTGATTGCGACATTTGATTTCACAATCCAATGGACCGGATCATTTTCAAAAATCTAGAAAAAGATTTTAATAAAAACTAGCATCGATCGTGACCATCGATTTCGTGATCTGATGGATTGGATCATTTTCAAAATCTCAAAAAATATCTTCAATAAAAACCAGCATTGATCACTACCATCGATTTCACGATCCGATGGACTAGATCATTTTTAAAATCTTAAAAAATATTTTTTAATAAAACCAACATCAATTGCAGCTGTTAATTTCCCAATATGATGGACTAGATCATTTTAAAAAATCTAACATCGATCGCGACCATCAATTTCGCAATCTAATGAACTGAATCATCTCACAAAATTACAAAAACACATTTTAATCCCCACAGAATCACAACCATAGCAAGACAATGGACCTGATTAGTTGCACATTGAAATTATGGCTGCCAACGACGAATAGATCTATACCATCGATAATAAAAGCTGAAGTTGACCACAACCAACGACTCGAATTATCCCAAAAACCAGCAAGGATGATTACCTATGAGATGATGGAACGGATTGACCATAGATCAAAATCTTGATCACAATTGTCAACCGATATTAATGATGGTTAGGGCAGAGGAAAACAAATTGAACTGTCAATTATCATCCCCATCAGATCTAAATTCCAAACTTAGCCACCTGATAATGGAAAGATGGATCAGCCATTTGCATGTTTTAATAAAAAACAATTCACTAAAAATCCCATAGGCATCCCTAGTGGAGATAATCACGCAGGCTGGATCACATTTACAAAAATCACTTGCAATTAAAATAAAAAAAAAAAAAAAAAAAAAAAAAAAAAAAAAAACCCTAGGAGTATCACTCCCAAGTGTGGGGTGACTTTTATAATAAAAAAAACTTCGAAAAGAGTGCAAGGCTTCGGAGGCACTAAGAGACCTACCATATCTTTAGGTTGGGGCTAGCGCAAAAGCAAAACGATTTGACAACTCTCAGTTTTCGTGAAAACGTTAGATCCTCATGCGCACAAAGTACGGTCTGTTTGAACTCAGAATGACAGAACGGCTGTATTAAATGATAATGCTATGAATGGATGATAGGCCAAGTCCTATGTAGAGAAACCATTCGAAAAGATGAAAAAAGACATTGTAATCTAAGTATCAAAATTGGCAGACTGCGCGGAAAAGGATCACCTGCACATACCTAGTCATGCATACTCGCGTACCTTGATCGAGTCCAAGTCAGCATAGTGAAATCCTCATAAGGCTATAAAAAGCGCGGGATAAGTTAACCATTTTGATGATCAAATGAAATAAGTACTCATGGGATAATCTGGGAAGTAACGAACATTCCAGTTCCAGACAGTATCCTATTAAGGCTTTAGAAAGCGTAGAGTCTCTACTGTATTGGGTTCTTTCGATGTTAGTACTGATCAAGAGCGAAAGTATTGTGATTGGTTGCCCGTAAAGCCATAGAAAGCACAGGGACAATTGCAGCATTTTCCCCAAACCCCTGTGATATATGCAAGTCATCTACTTTTGAACAATCAACTGACACAGATATAAAGACAGGCAACGAATCCAGATCGCATTTTAATCTAACTACGTAGTATTGGATGTCCACTTGCTTTGGCATTCGATTGCACAAAACCTCTGCCAAAGAGGGGTATCTGTGGACACCCCACCTCGGGTCGATAAGGTTGATTGAACAAAAACCTCAATCCATACCCTTAACCTTGATCCATACTCCGATCCATCCCTTAAACCCTAATGCAAACCTTAATCTAACCCTAATCCATATCCTAAAACCTTATCCAAACCCTAATCCATGCCCTTAACCATAATCCATACCCTTAATCCTAAGACAAACCTCAATACATATCCTTAAACCTGATCTAAACCCTAAACTCTGATTCGAACTCTAATCGAAACCCTAGAACCTATGGATGTACACCGAGTCGAGCTGGCCTTATCTCGACTTGGCTCGGACACTACCTGACCCCAGCTCAAACTCGGCTCGGCTCGGCTCGGTCCTCGAGATTGATTGGCCAGCTCAGATTAGTTCAGTTAGCAGCTTAGGCTAGTTTGAGTCAAGTTGGAGCCAAAATTGAGCCTCTGAGGCATTTTCACAAACACCTTATAGGCACTTTCAAATTCTCAGTGTATGTAAAACAACAACAACTATTTACAAGTATTTCATCAAATACCTTACAGGGAACATTTAAATCAAGGAAAAATGGTATTTGTTTCATATACATACCTTCATTGCCACTAGTCGACACTTCGTTGAGTCATTTCATCAAACACTTGGTGAGCAACATCAATATCAAAGTAAACGAGTCACCGAACTAGTTCGATCTGAGTTCAATTCGAGTTGGGGTTCGATCTGAGTTGAGTCAAGCTCGAGCAAGCTCGAACTCAGTTTGAAATTTTTTTCAAGCTCAAAAAATCAGCTCGACTCGACTCAAACTCAGCTTCGAATCGAGTCGAATCGAGCTTTTTCAAGTCGAGTCGAGAGAGCTAACCGAGCTAACTTGGTTCATGTACACCCCTACTAGAACCCTAGAAATTGACCCTAAAGCTTGTCCTAAACCCAAACTTTAGGAAAAACTTAACCCATAACTCAACCCATCGAGTCAATTCACTAAGTCAACTCATCTAGTTAGCCCACATAGGCTACCCAGTCAACTTGTAATGACTACAACTCTGGTAGTCAATTATATACATTTCTACAAACACACAACCATGTTGGAAAAATAATGAATGCTTACAAAAACTGTAAATTAGATTATCACCATTCTTATTCACGGTTGAAGTACCGAATTTAGGGGACGAAATTCTCTTTAAGGGGGTAAATTGTAACACCTCGTACTTTTTAATACTCGGGTGTTACCATTTAAATAAAATTTAGCATGAGTACGTGTGAGAATACGTATAATCTATAATTAACGTATTGCTTGATTGCTCACGATTCGCCCATCTTAACCTTCTGATTCAAGATCATCTGCCCTTGATTGACCCTTGACTTCTCAACGTAGGATTACATCATCAAAGATTATTCAACCCACGATCTAAATCTACTCGTTGAGGCATGTGATATTGCACTTAAACACCTCGAGATCAGCCTCTAAACTCAATTATACATCAATCTAACCATCAAGAATACTTTTCATCTATCGATCAGACCATCCATCCATTGATTTTTAAGATGGACCATCACATCATCAGATAAACCTATTTTAAGGATTTTAATTTTTTTAATAGATAAATCTAACCTTTCATGATTAATTTTGAGACCTGGATCGTTAGATTCACCGTTCATCGGATCCATAATCTTCAATCTAACAACCCACCACTTGGTGATCCCTATTGAGTCGTCTGATCATCAAATCTCTGTTAATTTTCACTTAAACAGGTCTTGGGGATCTTTGAAAAGTTGATGTTCAGATTCAGTGTTAATCTAATTGTCGATTTTATAAAGATCATTAGGTAAATTGAAAATTCTCTTTTTGTGGCCCACCTAAATTTTGGAATATGCCGTATGTTCGATCCTATGTCCTTACTTGAACTTACAAAATGAGTGGATGGACTGGATTGGTCAAAACAACACCATGGACCCCATTTTTTTTGTTGCATTTGTACACAACCGCGGTGCACTAGACCACTAGTATGGTCAAACTGAGTTTGACTCGGCTACCCCCAAAGAGGAAAGCTCCACTTCCTCTTTTTGTTTTCGCATTTTAAATGGACAATGACCATCTATTCGAGTCATGACCCACCATCATGATTGGCTTGGAGAATCCAAGTCATCCATCGTGTGCGGTCCTTCTTTCTGACGAAAACCCTAATCATTGTGCATGTGAGTGCAAATGTGAGAGTGAGATCATGCAACGTTTTTTTGAAAATCAAAATCTCATTCTAGCTGCCAGCCTGGTAAACCCCTAGCACCTCCTCCATATATCATAGTCGTTCGTCTAGGCAGATCTTAGTCTTTCAACCAAGCCACAACAATTAGGGCTTCCATTGTTTAATAAAGTCGCCACTGGAAAGGAATCCTTCTGTTAGAGTGTTGGCTCAATCCCATCCATTCACCTTCTTATTGAAGCCCTCCAACTAGTTTTAGTTGTCGGATATAGGGCATTTAAAACCCTCTAAACATGGTTTCAAAGTTCTCGCACTTATGCGTGAGTTATTGTTCGTAGTACCAAATCTTGGAACCCACTGAGATTTTGTGGATTATTGTCCAAAAGGTGGGTTCCACGATGTTCTGTAGATGAATTGAAGCAGGGATGGACATGATGAGGTCGAGCACTGTCTTCCTCAAGGGATAATTGTTCCTAATCCATGAAACTTTTCTGGACTCCTCACAGAGATACCTCGAATCTACAAGGAAAACAAGAAAATAGAAATAATTTCTAGAAATTTGTAATAAATTATTGATTATAAAAAAAATAATAATAATAAAAAGAGCTTACAACCTCTTAAATAGACATGAACCCTATGAAGAAGTTTTGAAATCAAACTACAACTAAAACTCCTAGAAATTGTGACTTACTATAAACAGTAAACTTACTATTTATAGATGGTCATGATTTCTACGAGACATCATGGTTTTTGGCCAAAAATAGTAAGTGTCCTATTTGGCTTAAATTCTCCTAATTTTTATAAGCACTTTTCATGTTGGACGCAACTCCTAAAGCCCAAGGAATGAAGAGTTACAATCAAACTAAAACATACTATAAAGAGTAAAAACAAAAATAAAATGGGATTTCGACAGTCTATCTGATGGAATCTCCAAAATTCGGCATGGGCAACCTGACTTAACTGGGTTGGGTGGCTAAAGTAGCTTTTCCTACCCCAAAATCATATATGGCACGTCGGATAACTCATTCTGGTTTGCGAGATACTACCGTTTTAAGGTTTTGACAATCTGGATCACTTTCACCTCTGATCGGGACTTTTCTGGTTCATCTTGGCCATGAAATTGTATGCAACCCGCTCTACATCATGAATCCATGCCATCCATACACATTAGAAAGGGAGATCAACCATTGACTGATGATCCACCATTAACAGTTGGATCATCTTCCCCATTTAACTGAAAACTCATCTTCGTCGAATGGGCCTCACTTCAAATCAGAGTCGTCCATCTTACGGCCCATGTTGTCAGAAGACCACCTATAATGTTAGATTACAAACTTGCAGATAGGTTTAGCCTTGTCGACTGCTATTTCAACAATAGAAATATCAAATTTACATTCAATCGGTATAACAAATCCATCGATTAGTTGGGTTAGAAACATTTAGAAACAGATTAGTATAGGCCTATAAAAGCCATCCTTTTAGGGCAGCTCATTCTCAAAAGAGAAAGAAAATCGAAGTGAGAGTCGGTGAGTAGTTTTTAGTGCTGCACTAAGTTAGGTCGACTCAATTCGAGTCGCGCACCGGGGGCTGAGTCCAAACTCATTCTAGTCGAGCAGTGAGTGAAAAGGAGAGAAGAAAGAAGAGGAAGGAAAGAGAAAGAAGAGAGAAAGAATGAGAAGAGGAGGCTGAGTCTTTCAAATGCGAAATGTTATGCTGAGTTAAGTCAGTACAATCGTTAAGTCTAACAGTGGATCGGCCTTGCTTGAGCTAAGTCTGGAGACGATTGGGCAGACATTTCAGGGAGAGAGGAGGAAGAAGTAGAGAATCATAAAAGAAAAAAGAAAAGAAGAAGCAGAGAGTCGGACCGAGATGCCGCCTCATTGCCCTTGGATCAGGCTGAGTTCACCCTGGCGTTGGAACTACGGGAATGGGCAATGGTTTCCTATGGTGCATTCGTCTCATTCCTAAGTTCAAAGGTCAACCAAGGACCTCTCAAGGGATCATAAAAAGCTATTTCGCTAGGCCATTAGGTTTCCCTTGCCCTAAGAGAGTCCTTTCCTGCTCAGCTCTCTAATCCTAAGGTCCCAACACTCGATCATTGTGGCTGTATAAGCCTCATTTCCAAGGAATGGTTATCTCATACTCATGCTCTAATACCACCTCTGTCACACCCCAAACCCGAGCACCCGAGTAATGAGACCAAGATATCGAGTTCAGGGGTATGAACTAAATAGAAATGCATGTGAGAGTATTTCTCACATGTTCGCATAGTCAAATTAGCAGTTAACTCACAGCCAACAAATTAGCAGTCAAGTCACAGCTAACAATTAGAGTTGCATTTATTATGTAATGATATAAAAAGGTGAAAAAGATAACATAAAACATTAAGGCTAAATCCAAAAGTGTACAATTCCAAATCCCTCAGCTGGGGATATACAACCACAATAAATACAATGTATAGAACGCAAACAAAACAAATGAAAGAAAAGCCCCTCAGCGCTCTGCTTCCCCAAATGCTCCACCAGCGACACCACCCCTAAACCCCTGTACATGTCAAATGGAAGGCATTAGTGGCATACATAATGAAGAGATATCCCCAAGATTGAATACATGACATAATAGCTGAGCATAGATTACAATAAAAGAAAAAATTCATAACGTACAAGCTAAACATGTTATTCTCACACGTAAAAAGAAATTTAACAATACAAATAGTGATTTCACCGGTTAAGTCCTATTGAAGTACGAGGACGCAAGAAACACATTCAAGGTTGGAGAGACGCATCCAACTGGCATGCGATGGCCTGTAGCAGCTACCCAATTGGTAAAGTATGGAAAGGCATGCCCAAACTGACTAGCGACTTGATAAAATCTAAGAGAAAAAGGATGTCCATAGTAAACTAGCCAGCCGGTAAAATGCACAAAAGTACCCCCATATTGGTTAAGCACTTGGTAAAATCTCCATGTCTCTGATGCGTATCTAAAATCATTATTAATCATATTTGGAAGCAATCTAATTTACAAGCATCTCTTTTTACCGATAATGCCAAGTCAGGGATGCACATCTAGCTGGCATGTGATGCCCATAGTGGCTAAAGAGCTAGTAAAATATGAACAAAAGTACGCTAATACTAGTTAGGCACCTGGTAAAATCTCCATACCTCGAATGCATATCTACAACCATCATTAATCGTATTTTAGAAAAAATCTAATCTACCAATCAATCTAATATATAAGCAATTTTATTTATAATAGAACCTTCCAACTAGTGGCCTTTCCAAACTGATAACAGCAAATTATATTTAAAGATATTTTCCATCGAAAGTCTCATTAGGTTAGACACAAAAGGGTTCAACCTAAAAAGCGACTAGGGCGAAAAACGACCAATAAAGGACACAAATAAAGGATTCTTCCCAAGGAAAGCCACGTAGGCACAAATGTCAAAAATGAAATTCATCAATTCACCAGGTAGGTCCACTTGTCCAAAGTATACTTTTATTGATTAATAAAAACAAAAATCAAATCCACATAGACAATTTATACAAGCAGCAAGCCAAACCATATATATAATTCATGAAAGTGGAAGTTAAAACCCACATAACGAATTCATAAAGGTGACAGATAAAACCACACAGATAGTGCACAAAGCCATAGATAGTGCACAAAGCCATGGTTCAAGCACATAAACAGCTCATACCAAGGGTAATTCAAATGACATATCCACCATTCTAAGCATATTAACATAGTTCAAATCACATATTCAGTATTCTATATATAAAAACATAAATCGAATCACATCTCCATGATCCTAAGCATATAAACAAGTCAACACATGCTATATAAAAGATAAGGCGATAATAAAATGTGTATACTAAGCAAATACTCAACTAGAATGTCGGGAAAAGCTTCAAAGGTAGATCTTCACCTATTGAAATTGGAGCTTCTATGCTCCGAGCATTTCAACCCAGACATATTATTAATTGTGGTGAATTCTATGTGTGGAAAATTGGGAGAAATTTAGGAAAATCCAACATTAACATTACAATCTAAGTTTAACTCCTAAATTAATTCAAAATAGCCTTAGGTTAAAAGCTAATGGAGGGTTTTCCACTCACCTAATTACCAGGTTGACTTAATTTAATGACACAAACCTAAATTCGGCCTGCACGAGCAATCCAATGCCGTTATGCCGCCACGAAGCTCAAGCATGCAATTGGGCAACTATCATAGATGAATTCGACTCTAGAAATCCTGCATGCATGCGTTGGATAGAGCATAAGAGGCATGCATGCGCCGACAAAGGGCATGCGGTGCACATGCATGAAAGCTCGCTCTCTCTGTAACACCTCGAATTTTAAGACCCGAGTATATGACTTGTTTCCCAAAAACCTGAGTGTTAACCTTAAAGGATGGTCAAATTCAATATATAACATTTTTCTTTCATCAGAGTTAACAGATGAGCGTAGGATGAATAAATCAAGTTGAAGGAAAATTTCATATTTCATTTAGAATATACAAGTGGTTGCCCATAATGACTTATACAAATCAATGTCTCTAAATTTAACAAGTACAATATTTACAAGATTTAATACATGAAGAATAGGAGAAAGCATATAAATATAAGCCGCAAGATCACACAGCTCCTCCAGGAAAATACAACCATGCATCCCTGACGATCGTACCCTACTCCTCATCTGAACATACATATCACTAAAACCACCTGCATTACTTGTACGGTTGTATATTTGATGGATGAGTAGCCAACTCAGTGTGAATTTTCCTCAAGATTACACACCGCCGCATTAGGTAAGAAATAGTATAAAACATCCAGACAATCAAAACAGAGTAAATGCAGTCTTATTAGATGCATGGATGCATGAATGCAATCATGGACCCAGGAAAAACATCCAGTGGTCTGTGCCCCGGGAAAAACATCCAGACGGGTTGTGCCTTGGGAAAAACATCCAGACAGGCAATGGGGTCGTCACCTAAGGATGTGACTGGTTATCAGCGTAACACTCGACGTAATCGTATGGGCATGAAGAACCAAGTCATCATCATAAATCGATCAGCTGGTCATTAGCGCAACACGTGGCGTAATCGTATGAGCATGATGATCTAAGCCGTCGTAGTATGCTATGCGTGCATGATTTGTCAGCCCGTTATTAGTCCAATTACAATCAGCCATTTTTTAATAAGCTCACGGTCACTACGGGGAGCTCAGGGCCCAGCGTAGGCCGACGGCTCGGGCATAGTATCCCATGACTATCATCCCTGGCCCATGAGACTACCATCTTGGGATGTTTAATGGAAACCTTTCGACTAGTAACCAATCATATTACAGTATATGGGGCACCATCGCATGGTTGCACAGTATAAAATATTGAACCCATATAGGGAAAATACCAGAACAAAGCCACATAGGGCGATATCAAACAGGCCACATAGGGCAATTATCAAAATAGGCCTCATAGGGCCAGTATCAAAACCATGCAATAAAAGACCATCCTTGAAAACCATTGGACACAACAACCCTTAATGGTAGGCCCATATCAATGATCCATTTAGACCACCACTTAATAACCACTAAGTCGAATGTCCATTTTAATTACAACCAGTCGGGCTACATCTTAAGTATGGGTGTACATTTATAGGTGGGGGTTTCCCACTAGTGTACCAGTTTAAAGTCCATAAGCAATACACAAATAATCCACAAGCATGAACAAATATACAGGATGAACATTAAGCAGGCAATATAGCAATTCAATTTCCACCAGCTAACACATGTGATTATAAGAGAGAGATACCAATTATAATTTTTAATAAAAACTATAACTTAAGCTAATGAGAAGATGGAAAGCTCAAGGGGAAGAATCATCACCTTATACTTTGAATCGCCTTCTAGTGTCGCTAAGTGCTTACGCCCTTAGAATTGAACCCTACCACAAATCATGAGCTTATATCATTAGATTCAAGTCTCACTCACTACCTAGGTTTAAGATCATAGCTTAGGGTTTGAGTCACCTATTTTAGGGTTTTGATGTGGGATTAGGTTTTCCTCCTAGAGTTTAGTCGTAGGCTTATATTTTTAGGATTTAAGCTCTAGTTGGTGCACCATTAATTACAATATAAACTTATTAATTACAAGATAACTATTAGCGTTAGTGTTATAATTTATATTAGCTACCATACTACTAAAATCATTATGATGATAATTAACATTAAAATCCACTATTTATAATAATATTTAAGAGTGACAAAACAAACACTAGTATTTAGTAATGATTATTATTTTATTTTATTTTATTCTTGTCTGCCACAACTAATATTAGTATAGATCATTTACTAATGACTATTCTTGTCTAATACTCATAGTAGAAGTATAAATCAGTCAACACTAATAATGATGATGCGCAAGTTCATATTTAAATACACTAACATCATCTAATATCCTTATAACGGCTAATAACCTCTTAAATAATACAAGTTGTAATAATAAGATCTTTACTAACAATAATGTAATAAGGGCTAATACTAATAGTCATACTAACAAGAACTACACTAATCTCATAATGGAAATGAAAATATTTCTAATTATAACGGCTATGACAATAATATCCATAATGATGATAATGGCAATATGATTCCACTAATATTTCAATAGAGACTTAGAATTAATTCACCTGAATTTCTTGGCTCAATCTAACTCACCTCGGTTGGACTCGCTTTCAGCCGAGTCAACTCAACAGCCACCAAGGTGTTTTGAGGGCCCGGCCGAGATCATATTTCAGCAATATCTTAGGGCCCACTAAGACCCTATTTTCCACTCCTTTTATGACCCCTTGTAGGCCTGTCCTTTGCTCATTTTTTGGCCCATCTGGGAGCTTGGTTTCCCTCTAAATTCCAGCCCATCTGAAGGTATTTTCAGCCTGATAGGAGGACCGGTTCCAGCCCTCCGTCTGGATGGATTTCAGCTACCTCCAAGCCGATTTCTAACTATATTAAAGATGGATTTTCAGCTGTTGCAGGGCTTAGATAAGGCCTGCCTTCAGCCCATTTTGGAGCCCATATAAGGGCCGGTCCTCTGCCAGCATCCACCCCAGCGCCTGTGTGATGCGGCCCACTGAGATTTGCATCAGGCGGGCCCACTGAGATTCCTCTCAGGTGTGGCCCACAATCTTGAGGTGGTGTAGGGTGCGGCCCACCTGCTAGTTTGAATCCAGCGAGGCCCACTGGGATGTGGCAACGGTAACAGCAGCAATCCTCACCTTACCTCTCTCCCTCGTTTCTCCTTCCTTTCATTTCTTTCTCTCTTTTTCTTCTCCCTGCTGGGACGTCCAGCAGTGAGACTAGATGAACCAAACCCAGCCCGACTCAGTCCAGCCTCGACTCGGTTTGAGTCAGCAACGTGGCGCAGTTGCACCACGTCAACCCTCTCTCTACTCTCTTTCCTTCTATTTCTTCCTCCATTTCTTTTCTTTTCACCTACTGAAGGTCCAGTTAAAATAGTTGACGTCCAGCAAGATCCAACCTGAACTGCATCGACCCGGTGTGGTAAAATGCCGAGGAAGAAGATGCAAGCGTTAATGGCAGATTGCAAACGGGGGTTTATTTCTTCGAACTGATTGTTGTAGGTGGTGTGTATAAGCTCAGAGGAGCTTGGAGAATGGTTGGAGTGAAGCTCCAGGGAGGTTTTCATGGTGGGTTTGAGCAAGGGAGGAAATGGCTGGTTTCATGGTTGTGGCTGCGAAAATAGAGGGTGAGGTACTATTCCCCGATCCATACGCCTCTTATGCTCACCCTAACCCTTTCTAGACCATCGAATTTGCACCCAGGGGTCCGGATCTTCTCAGGCCGAAACCGCCTCTAAAACGGTGGGCAAAATGGAACCGGTCGTGGGTTCGTTTGCAAGCCCTAAACTACTTGCTTAGGTGGAGGTCTGGGATTTGAGAAGGGACAGAACACACGGATTACCCTCGTGGCAAGGTGGACAGTTGCTATTTTTGAAAATGGGTGTGTTTATGGCCTGATTTAAGGCTGACATTGTGTACACGTGTGTGTTTCAACGGGTGAAACCACCCAGGGTTCGTGCGGGACTGTCACCCGATCATGATGAACGGTTCAGATCGCCAGAACCAATGGTGCAGTGGGCCATCGATCGAAGACAACAGACATAGTCTGTTAATGCTGTTGTAGCGCAGGAGGGAGGAAAGAAATGAGGGGAGTTTCCTCTTTTGGGCGGGAGCATCGGATCAAACCCGATTTGACTGCGTGTTTGGCTTGGTGCACTGCGCGTGCATGCCCCTGGTGCACATGCAATGTATGTGTGGGATCCATCATGATGCTTAGATGAAATCCACACCGTCCATTAGGTTCCAGGGGTCCACTTGGGGCCTTAGACCAAAGATGGGGCAGACCCAAGGTTTAGGTGGGCCATACGAATCAATCAATGATTTTAAATGTCTATTGTGACAATCTGACGGTCAGATCGATTCCAAATCGATCATCAATGGTTAAAAGGTACTTAAGAGTTTATTTAGGTGGTTGGGGCCACCTGTTCTATGATTTTAGAGCATCAAATGTTCTTATTAGGGTTAATTCAACATTTATTATTATTATAGATGTTACTATTATCATTGTTATTTATTTCTTTTATATATTTTGCTATATGTACTTTATATTATAACAAATTATTAATATATATAAATTATATGGATATCAGTAAGCAGAGATTAATATATATGTTATTTGTATGGTCATATATGTGTTAGGCTTTAAATTTTATATAAGTCATTAGATTTTCCAGTATATTTTATTTTTATGTATTACAGATTCTATAGTTCGTAATTTATATTAATAAAGTTGTAAGTATATGCATATAACATGGATTATAGTTATATATCATTTTAACAAGAAACTTTAAATATTTATAAAATATATAAATAACATTCCATAGTATATATATTTAGGTTGTATATTTTTCTTGTATTTATAATAAATTAAATTAAATGGTAACACCCGAGTACTGGAAAGTACGGGGTGTTACACTCTCTCACTCTCAATCTCACGTTCCTCTCTCTCTCTCTCTCTCTCTCTCTCTCAAACTCAGTCAGCTCCTTCCCGGGTCTAAAAATTAAAGCAAAGGGGCGAAACAGGATTTTATAGCTTAAATTAGAAAGTCAATGGTTTGTAAGTGTATTAAAATTTGGAGACTATCGGTCAGATCGTTAGAGGTTGTTAGTCGGACCAGCAGAGGTCATCAGTCAGACCAACAAAAACTGACAAAAGTTTTTAAGCTAAAATAGTCCGTCAAACCAACGAGGTTGTAGGTTGAACCAACAAAACATGTTTTACTTGTAAATGGGGCTTTCCACTGTTCTACAACCCTCAGGGTTCTAACCCATGCTATCTATTGGCTTATCATTCAAATTGGGCATCCTGTTTGTACACTTAGTGCGAATTCTTATCTAGCCATACAACAATGTTTAATGGATCGGTGATTTGATAACCCGGCCTCACTGGCGTAACAATTTGGTTCGATCTATTATGGTACAAAGTTCAATTAAATTATGGGTTTATAGGTTTAAGTTTCGACTCACTATCCCTAGGTCTTCGAGCATACGCATATGCAAGTGTGTGATTGCCTATTTTGATCAAAATTTTTACCGAAAACACTTGAGGGGATCCAATACCAGAGTATTAGAGGGCCAGGGTGTTACACTTGCCCATTAGAAACTTAGAATAGTAGGTTATTGCTTTGGCAAGTGGGAAAGTCAAGGCAAATTTATCCAACCTAGGCTATAGCTTGTCATAGCCGCCGCATTCAACGATGCATTATACACATAACATTGCATAACTTTGTATATATAAGTATTGCACACATAACACTTAGCACCCAACCTATTCAAACATATGTTCTGTGGCTCAGCAAGTTAATCAGATCTTGCCCAGCAGAAACTTGGACTGGTTGGTTATCTCTTTAACAAGCGGGAGTGTCAAGACATATTTATTTAGCGTAGGCTACAACTTGTCATAAGCACTATATTTAATACATCATCACACACGCTTTGTATTATTAGTGTGTAAGAACTAATTTTGATCTTTAATAGTTCGTCTGATTCTATGAAGTAGAGACCATACGATTGTATGGGCAGAGCGGGTACCTACCACTTTTCCTCTTTGTAACTGTGGTCCCTTAACCATAATTTTTAGTCGCAGATCAAAGAGTCATTTTAGGGTAGAGAAGCTTTGGATTCTCTATCTTAACATTTTTTGTAAGGTCTCGCCGACTGTATAATTGTTCACTCCCCAAGTATAGGGTTGTGATGTAGTAATAAACTTGGTGAGACCGAGGTCGAATCCCAAGGGATTGATACCTGTACGTAATCTGAAACTAAATAGAACTAGAACTAGACTAAGATGTAATCTAAATCAAGTGAATATGAGGAAATAATTGTGAATAGATTAATTAAAAACTAACAAAAATAAAGGTGGGAACTAGGGTGTCAAGGATCCACTTGTAGCAATTGGAAAGTTACCTTGTATTGATTCAAGGACACAACTGGAATTAGAGTCCCATCCTATCCAGTTGGTAAGAAGAGATTTGTCAGATCTCTGAATGTCTCATGGATCTAATCATCAACATATACAATTGGTGTAGATTTGAAAGTGATTCCATCACCTAACCATGCCCAGGAGACTATAGCAAACAACAGCAATTTACCAATACCACAGCCAATCACAAGAGAATTGTGAAAGTTAGGAAGGGGTTCCGTCACCCAACCATGACAAGGAAACAATGGTGAACAACAGAGCCTCCTAAGTTCATAATCTCATAATGAAAAAAAACATACTCAAAGCTATTGTAGATCTACATACTCACAATAAACCATTAAAAACTAAAAGTATTCCTTAATAATCAAACTAAAATCCACAAGAGTTCAATAACCATAAATCAAAGCAAAGCTAACAACTCAATCACACTACAAGCTTCACCTCTTAGCCCTAGCTAAGAGGTTTAGCCTATCATAATTATGATCAGACTAAAGTCTTATAAAAGCATTAAAAGAAGAAGAAAAACTAAAAGTGTCATGACCCGAAAAATTTCGTGCCAAGACCCGAGTACTACCTTTATTTTTCCTTAGAAGTTATATGTGGGTTAATTAGCGCTAAACTCAATTGCTTGTGAAATTTGCACAAATCACTTTAAAGTTGATCTGCAGGACTCAAAACCTGTAGAATCGTTAGCGCTATGTTACCCTGAAATCTAGGATTCAACACTAAAGCCAGTTGCTCTCGGGAGTACTGAAAAACTTTGTATCGGACCTGGACCGCGCGTCGAAAGTCCGATAGCATCGATCTTAGACAATTTTGGTCATCTTGTTGGGCTTGACCATCACCTCAAAAATCAAGACCAGATGATGTCCTGGGTCGATTTGCTTGAGTCCGGAGTAAAGAGTGTGAGAAAGCTGAGAAATTAAATATAATTTATGAAATCTGAGTCGTGTTGCTTGCGCGCCGATTCTAAGCACTCTGACCATTGGATTTTGACCCAATTTCACCCTCGGATCAGGGAAGATGGCCCTGGCATGTCCTAGTGCCGGTGAACCTGATCGAGTTTTGGTGACCATTGAATTGAGAGTGCTCCACTATGGCTGATCTGTAAATTCGATCGGTACGAAAACTCGGCCTGACCTAGATCCATGGTCAGTGAGCTTAAGTCCGACCGCACATGGAGAAAGGACCACCAGAAGTGTTCCGTTGGATCGGAATAGGCCTGATTTGGTTATAACCTAAGTAAACCTTGGCCCTGGGGCTATTTTCATCAATGTTAGGCCTATATAAAGACCTTAAAACCCTCACTCTCTTTTCCATATGACTTTCGTAACCCTAGCTAAGAAAGAGAGAGGAAAAGAGAGAGAAAGTGAGAGAGAAGCTGGTGAATCATCTTGAGATTCTTTTCTGTTACTTTGTATCCCTAAACCATCACTTGTGAATTATTATTCCGGCGATTCTAAGTTCCTTCTTGGGTAAGTTAATCAAACCCTAGCCTGTGTTAGAGCTTAGACTTATCTAAGTGTTGATGTAGCTCATTTCTATTCTTGCCTTAGGTTTTCTAGTCGCCATTGACGAAGACTTAACGTCTGAATCAGATCTGTGCGTTTTTTCTGGTTTAAGGTACGGACTATATTCGTATAGGTTATGGTTTTCAAGGCTTTCAATGTTGGGTAATGGTTTATTATTGTTGTGGATGTAATTTCACATGCCAATTGTGATGTTTATTTTGCATTCCTGATATATATGAGTTATATTGAGATTTTGTATTCTATGTATATGTAGGAAGTATCGTATACGTATAAAATATGAACATGTGTTTGCCATGATTAATTGTCGTGTACTTGTACTAGTATGTGTCAACCCCTTGGCGAAAGGAATTGTCCAAATGTGTGTTGTCACCAACACACATCATGTATGTTGGGCTATGTAGTCTAAGTGTTTGTAGAAATGTCTGAATAGTTAAGTGTGTATTACATTAACCTATTTATGGACATTGAGAAGTGATTCTCAACTATCCTATTGGTGTGTATGATTTCCTACATGCAATTGACATTCCTTGTTGTTTAACTTCAAGTCCTACTTATGTGTAAACCTATGTTAAGTTGATATTCATCACATGCTTCCATATTGTATGATTAGAATTGTTGTTCCATTACTGTGATATGAATATCTATTATCATTGAATGTGTTTGGGACTATGGAATAGTCCAGGAAATCGGTAACAATCCTTGAGTTCTTGGCCAAGGTTGTTTTCGCCACATAAGACGTGTTTGACGAAACCGAGTCGTATTAGAGTTGTAGGCAGTGGTTTGGCCACACGGAGTATTTGCGCACTCTATATCGTTCAACTCAACGTACGCTCGTGCTAGTCGAGTTCGTCAAGTAACCCGATTATCCCGGTGGATGTACACCATGTATGGACACTATTGCTTGAATCTAGGATACCAAACTTACCAATGTAATTCCGCAACCATTGTACCTTGATCCGCTAAGACTCATGAGCCAGACATGGTGGTATGGGACATGGTGGTTAAGCTGTCGGCCTACGCTGGGGTGACGAGCCTCCCCATAGTGACCAGTGAGCACACCTGACTCGTGAGCCGATTATAGTGGTATGGGACACTATATTCGTGTTGTCGGCCTACATTGATTGGTGACAAGCCCTTTGTAGTGACCTCGAGCATACCTTGCTACTGCATTGAGGCGACGAGCCTTAGGGTAGTAACTAAGGTATGATAAGCATGCATTGATTGGTGACGAGCCCTTTGCAGCGACCTAAAATCATATGATCGTATGAGATTGTCTAGGACTGACGACCTTAGAATGGATCACTATTTGGAAATTGATATGAGGAAGGTACCTTAGCTTGCCAATCCTACTATATGAAAAGGACTAATAACAACTTGGTAATCATGTTCATGCACCGCATTGTATGTGCGTAGGAGTTGTTGGCACTGCGGGAGGTTGTCATGCGTACCGTAAGATGAAGACGCTGAAGGAGTGCAGGCGAGGGCATGCATGATTCCTACATACATCCTTGCATTAACAAGAGTAGTTAGGACGTGTTTGATTGTATTGCCTTATCATTACTGCTTGATTGATTCGATAACATGTTAACTTTTACTGTATAGTTCCACTGAGTTGATCACTCACTCCCACGTTCTGGGACGGTGTTTCGACACCAACCAGACTGTCTTAGATGCAGATGATGATGCGACCCATGAGGCAGAGCAGGAGTACGAGGATGATGAGAACGCGTTTTCTTTTATGCAATTCTCAGGCGGGTTCATGTGAGCCATGTCTTGATATGCGGGGATTCTGGATTTTCTTTATAATTGTAATAGATGATGTCATTTTGATACATATATTTTGAAGCAACACTTATAATTATGACCTGGCAGAGTATACATATTTCAGGGACTTGCACATGTACACATATATTTCTTCAAGTATTTCGCTTGCGTCTTTCACTTATTCCTGAATTATGTTTGCCGTTTGGCTTAATCTATTCCATGTTTTATGCACTCATATAGACAACATACATCCATCATTAAATATGTTGCATAAGTGATGTTTTGAAACTCAGGAGCTGAGTGATGCTCGACCCCATGTTTCAGGGCATTACAAAAAGGGAAGAAAGAAGAAGATCTTAGCCGACCACTTTGCCTCCACGGCTGCCCACTCTTCACAGTCCAAGAGATCCCTCTCTCTCCTGTGCTTCACGTCCAACCCAAAGATTGGATGCCTCTGATCTCCACTTCTCCCTCTTCTTTTATAGGCAACAAAGTCGGTGGAGGAGTGCGTGCCAGAGGCGGTGGCTGGGAGAGCTTTCGCAGCTCTTTACGCAACAAGAATAAACCTCTTACGCTAATTTCCTGGTGGGGCCCATTCTTGAGTTTATACAGGAGATCCACTTTGTTCACTAGCTTCTCTTCAAAATTTCAGTTGGAATAGGGTACTCCTAGACGTTCTATGCTGCGGCCCATGGAACTTGTAAAGCCACTGTCCTTCTTCCGTTTGAGCGACTGGGATCCCATACTTTTTATTTCTTCAAGTTTCGTCATCTAGGCCTTGGTAAGATGGGCCTTGGAATTCTAATGGACGGTCCGGATCAAAACGTTGATGCCCAATGGGGGCCCACAAGGATCGGCCACAAGCTCTGTTTGCGAAACAGAGCTTGCGCAGCGTTTCTCTATGAAAGTCGATGGGATCCATGATCAGCGTCGGTTAAGAAATCCATACCGTCCACTGAGTTCTCCTCGAAAAACCATCCAGAATTGGATAATTTTTTCTCAGATTTAGTGTGGCCCATTGATGTTTTTCTTCCGTCGTCCATCCTGCGTTTGATCGAGATTTACACGCGTGTGCACGCATGGTAATAGAACGACAGCTAGGAGAGGATTTTTACCCCCTATAGAGAGTATGGACGGTCTAAATCATCTTAAAGGATGATGGGTGGGCCCCACTACCTAAAAACGGTCGGACGATGTCCGTCCGCGGCCTTTTCTTAAAATTTTGAGAAGAAGAGTCGGTCAGCCCCTTGTTTGATCGAACTCCCAGTCCGGTGCACCTCTCGTGCACATGTACCCTATGTACATGCAATGTACATGTGGGGTCTATCATGATGTTCGTAAGAAATCTGCTCCGTCCATCTGCTTTGTCACTTAATTTGAAGGGTTGAGACTAAATTTAGAGCATATCTAGATCTCAGGCAGGCCCCAATTCGAGATTTTATGGGCTGATCTATCCATTGGGCCACTTCTACAATGATTCAATGGGTGAAATTCGACATGTACGGTTAATTTATGGCCCTCAGACCATGTACGAAGTTTTGAGCCGAACGGATGGCGGGAATCCCATGATCTTGCATTCTGGATGATTTTTGAGCCACTTGAGCTTCAATTTCTTGATTTTCGCGGATCTCTGGCGTGTAATTCTATCGATTTCAGTCCCCTGTAATCCCATCCATTGCCTTGGTAATTCCTGAGCGTTAAATCCATACTTTTAACATCCTTTTCGGTCCAGGCTCGTAAATACACTTTGCACCAAAAACAAGATTAAAACAGGGCGTTAAGCATTATCATGTACGTAAAATCAGGTAATAATTAAGGTCTAACATGTAATATTTGACCCTCAACACATCGGAGTAATTGATTAATGATAACTCTAATCAAATACAACACCCCTTTTACACTAACAAAAAAGCCTTACCACGTGAGCGTGATTCGCTCATCACATGATTCAATGTCTACAGCTAAGGATTTCTCTTTTAACGGCGATAATGTTTTTAGGTTTCCCAGTAATGTAATTATGGATGAATAAGATTTAAAATTAAGGTTGAATTATCGATTTCATTAATCAAGGAAGATGAACAATGCAATCAACAAAGGAAAGGTAAATTAAGCAGAGAAACAAAAATTATTACCTACGACTGCCTGTGTAGATAGAACGACCAAGGTTTATAGTCTGCAGGACGTCATTGGTGTGATTTGTCAAGTAAAAACTAGATGATCTGTGAAGATCCGACAACGGTGGTCATAAATATTTAAACTACTCTCAAGGCATACTGTAGCGATACGCTAGATATTAGTGAATCTAAACTAAAATATGAATTTCAAATTTGTTGCAACATGGCTAGACAGAGGTGAAATATCTAAGTTAATAAGCTAAAATTAAAATAAACAATGTTGCATTGTAAAAATTGATTGGTTGTGTGTGAAGAGGGCTAGAGCTGATTGTCAAAAGCTGGTTTTATAAGCTTGGAGAGGTGATAATTGTGTTGAAGTTTCCTTACTGGTTCTCAAACGTGAATTGATCGTATCTTAACAGGATTCAGATTCTTTGTATCATTGTAATTTGATTTTATTCTAATTTCTAATGAATTCTTCTTATAACCTTTTGTAGTGCTTAAGGGCCCATTTGGACAGGTGGATTAAATGGTATTGGAAGGAATTCAGGTGGATTGCACAGATAACAATGTAATGATGGCAGCATCAGTGGATTGTCTCCAATCTCATAGTATTCAGAAATCCAGCATCTAACTATGTGGCCTGTTTGGGAAGGCTGCTTATCTAGGGATGCTATTGAGTTGTCTGGTTTGGCCGAGCATGGGATTGCATGCAATCCCATGTATTCCAATGACTAGCATGTTTGGGAAGCCTGGGTTCAAGTGGGGCGGGATTCATAACTAATATATGTTATTGTATGCCCCACAACCCATGGTACTGATGCTCTATGGGGCCCAATGTGATGTACTTGTCTCATCCACGCCGTTTATCGCGCCATTGAAATCCAAGTAAATATATATTCCATACGATGAAGCAGGTCCATTCGCCAATGGACCACAACGAAGTTATGTGCGATGATAATCAGACCACAAATTTATAACATGCCATGGGCTACTGTTATTTGGTTTGTTGTCATCCAAAAATGCAGCGGGAGAACATCGAGTAATCTGGTAGCATCAATCAAAATTGATCTCATGTATGACATGTCCACGTATCCACTGGACCACACCATATGACGGTGGTGTGATCCAAAAATAGACGAGAGTAACCGAAGCAGTAGAAAATCGAAATGATCTACACGGCTCATATGGCCGATGTCATCATACGTAATACACCACAAACAGACTAAAAACCGAAAGTAATAATCCCCAAGTTACAGTACCAGTAATATCTAGAATTTAAAAATTACAATCAATGCAAGAAAAATAACGAAGATAGCAACCAAAATTGCACAGAATCTCTCTCTATCTGATGGGGCAAGATCGTCAGTCGACGTTGCCCTGGAAACCATGTCCCGGGTCTTCTGGGTCATCTGTCAGATAGACGAAGTCAAAGAGTGGTGGATGTCCACCTCATCAAAATATACGACGACCTGAAGCGCTGGAGATTCTGTGCGAGGTCTCGACAGTGCACTGGCCTTACTAAAATAATTGTCCCAACATGCAATAGCTTCCTTCCAATTCTTGAAGGCTCAGTGTCACCCTCCGCTAAATCCCTCCACCTCCAATCTAGCATCGTCCCATGTCAGATATATACCTAGCCGACGTCCCACCAAGACAACATAGTACTTCTCCTTTCCTATCTGCAATAACATGGAGGGAATATGGATGAGATTTGAGAATTGGATTAGGATCGCGAAATAGAAAACATGCGTTATTGTACTACCAAAAAGAAGAAGTATAGTACAACCTTACTAAGTTGTAAAAAAAAGAAAAGTTGGAAGTACGTACCATTCCTCCAAATGAAGAGTGTGGTCCGTTCTGTCTTAATATACATAATGCAAGCATATGAATACATATACGAAAGATGACAAATAACATATATACTCATCATCGTAGAAGTCATAATGGTATACACTGCATATACCAGCATATATCAATCCCAAAATATGAAAAAAAAAACAATCATAATGTCTAACAATGTTATTACATGCCTAGCTAAGAAACAGAATAATAGAATCAGTGACCACACACTCTCAAATGGATCCAACACCTCCATCACCAAAGTTATCATAGAGTGTTTTCTTCAACCACTCCACTCGGTGCTCAGGTCAAAGACTAACAAAGAACGATGCCAGCTTCTCGTCCCTACTCATGATCTGACCAAATTTGATAAACTCTGAGTTGGTCAAGCTTGCACCTCTTCTAGTACATCAAGTACTTTGCCAATGCAATTCACCTCTTTGCCGATGTCAAAATTGAGCATAGCCTCTGCAACGGTCTGGAGAGAGGTCTCGAGTACATCACAGCGATGAGGAGGGTACGATCATTTCCTTATTGTGATCCCACCTCGACTACCATCGAAATCAGTAGTGCGAGTAGGAGTGCTACGGGATCTGTGATGTTCCATCGAAGGATTGTCCGACGAAAATGAAATGGTCCCTGTAGAGTCTTTTACATGATCCTCTGAGAGGTCAATCATATCATCCATATCATCATCAAGTTCTCTCCATGCATCATTAAGATCTCGTTGAAGATGAGAAGATGATGCTAATGTGGCTATACTCCTACTGCCTTGCACATAACGTCCCGTAGCCTGGTCGAATCTAACGATAACTGTAAGGTCATCCATTCTATCGATGTGTTTCCCACGGAGACCTTCGGCACATGGGTGAGACTGTAGCCATAGAAGATAGTTGTAAGTCAGTAAGTATTAGATATTGATGTAAGATGGGAATTTCAACTTTTCTAAATCTTACCCTAAGATATTCCTCCCAGACTTCATCAGGAGCCGTGACCACCATCCTCTCATTGTCCCATCCAAACCCGCTGGCCGCCAGCATGTCCTTCACTGCATTATACTTTCTCTTGTAATACCTCAGCTGATTTGACACGTTCTGCCACTTGACGACTACGTCAGTATGCTTCGTAACTTCTTCGGCAGCAATTTGGTACGCCTCTTGCTTGAAACCATTATCAGCTTTACGTCCCAGTGCAATCTGTTCGAGAAATGTGTCAAAAAAAACCTGATCTACAGCAATAGTCCATTTGATTTTCGAGGCTCGGGACTGAGGCTCGACTAGGGATTTCATCGTCTTCCCGCGTGGAGAACATCGAGTGGACACCACTGGTGTTTTTACCGGTGATTGCGTTTGTGTCGATGTATCATTGTACAATGAGTCTGTCATTCCACCTGAATATCAAGTATGTATGATTTTTGGCAAATGTCAACCATAATCGTAAAAATAGCAATGATTACAAAAGAAGGATATTTCAGAAATTCATTGGTCATTAGTTATAATGAATTAACCCAGTTAGATTTTGGATGACCATAATGCGAGAGTTTGGTACTTAATATTTACTAAAACTAAATATCACCAACTAAGTAATGGAAATAAACATATAAAATTGATTATCTACTCCTACTATTCTGCTGCGCATCTGCCTACATTCTGGTTGCAATTCATCGCGCACTCGAATCCAAGCATTTTTTTCACGCTGAGTTACTCGCAACAACCATTGTCACTCGTCATATGTTGATACCTCATGAGGCGTTGGGATACCCTCTCCATTGGCAACAGATATCCTAACGTATTCACAGTCCTGAGGAGACTCTTTTTCAGTACGTATAAAATTGTGTAGGACACACCAGGCTATTATAATCTTAACGTGTGTGTGAAATTCATATTGCATAGTGCTCTTTAAGATGAGAAATTTGCCTTTCAAAACACCGAAGCAACACTCGATTCCATTGTGCAATTGTGCATGTCGGTAATTAAACAACTCCTTCATGTTGACAGGCACCCTTCCGATTCGATACTCCTGTAAGTGGTATTGCATGCGCCAGAATGGAGCCTTAAAACTGGGTAAATGAGCGTATCCAACGTTGACAACATAATATTTTCCTACACATTCGAATCAATGTTCTATTAAGTGGAAAACCGAAAGAATTCATAATTATGAAATAGATTAGCAATCTTTAAACAGATAACCAGTACCATGTGGGATAAGCAAGGGATCATCTGATCGGGTCAATGCATTGTGTAGCACTCTCGCATCTGAAGCAGAACCCTCCCAACCGGCCAATACATGTGTAAAATTCATATCAAATGAACATGCTGCCAGTAAGTTTTAGGAGAGGACCCCTTTTCGATTGCAGAAGCTCGCCTGGTCAACTGCAAGCACATGTGCTGGAATGTGCGTACCATCAATTGCACCAACGCAATCCTAAATGTGAAGAATCAAATGTCGTTTAGGCGGAAGGCGTGAATGGAGGGAAGTGAAAATAACATATATAGAAAACAGACCCAATGAAAATAATACCTGAAAGTAAGCAGACCAATTTACATTTGTTTCGATCTGAGAGGGCGTCTCAGATCTGACTTGTTTAACGAAATTAGGGTACATTAATACAAGTACATTTAGAACACGGTGAAAGTGATGACTACAGTTTCACCCGATCGAATGAACCTATGACCTACGACCCGATTCCGAACGTTGTGCCCCAACGTTTGTAGGAAAATGACAACTTGTTCTTCAAGACTAACATTACGAGTATCACGCAAATATGTCTTCTCGCGTAGGTTCGTACATAGTTCAAAAAATGTATCTTGATTCATCCTGAGTTGATCGACACAATCTCCGTCACTGGCTCGAATGATAGAGTTGATGAACCTTGCTCGCTCATCATCCCCATGATGGGTTGGTTGTTTGAACATGTATATGCGACAATATTCCCTAACAACTGCTACACAAGCTACCATCGCGTGAATAACAATTGACCTCTCCATCTCTTCCTCATCTTCATATTCTATCACCAACTGATAACCTATACTCTTATGTGCGTATTTCTTTTAAATATATATCTCAAATCATTGGTTTACACTACATTAGAATTCCAGAGACTTTTTTAGGAGATTCATAACAATGTTTATATATATATATATATATATATATATATATATATATATATATATATATATATATATATATATATAAAACTTGAAAAGCGAGCCCTAACATGTACATTCGTCTAGCAGTCTCTGGTCTGTTACATGAATCACATCCTTAGGGCCTAAATTCAATCATGAGAACAAACTTCAAAAAATTCCCTCTAGGCAGCAAAGTAGATGCCATACAGTTCAGGATCCAACAAGGCGTATGATCACAGTTCACCTAACAAATCCCGTTACCTAACCTATGGCTGTTGAGAGTAGGCGCAACAGTCATAAGAGATCCACCTAGGCAGTCTGATTTTCAAGTACTAACGAATTTAAGTTTGAAATTAACCAACACCTCCATGTTTCAAATCCAAGCAGAAGAATATTTTAATCTCAAGGAGCGCCTAGGTGTTGCAATGTATGCAATCAATGCATTGGACTTAAACATCATACGTGGAGAATTCAACACAAAGCTTGCATTATATTACTATCGAGGGAACAGAATATAAGAAATATAGTGACATCAGTATTTTCAAGATTGGGTGCTAACCTCTTGTTGATGAGTTTCAATTAACTCCAACTCTCGCTCTAAATTAGTCTATGTCTCAACCACTTCAGCCACCTCACTTTGTACAGAAGTTGCCATTAAAATCATAGATCAAGATTAAATGAAAGAAATATCCCAAATAATAGGATTTGCCATTAAAATCAGAGATCGAGACTAATGCGAAGTAAATAGATTTTGGGTGCATGAGAACAGACACCATACCATGTGATGATAGGTAGGAAAACGGAAACAACAATCAGATTTTAAGTAAGCCCTTGTAAGTGTTCTCCCACACCCTATTTGGTGCACATGTGAATATACAACATATGCATGAGAACAGACATCATACCATGTGATGAAGGTAGGAAAACAGAAACAATAATCAGATTTGCTGTAAGCCCTTCTAACTGTACTCTCACACCCTGTTTGTTGTACATGTGAATATATAGCATATGCATGAGGCATGGGACATGTTACCATGTGATAATAGGTAGGAAAACTGAAACAACAATCAGATTTGGGAATCCAGTGTTTGATCCCTTCAAATCCAGACATCATACCATGTGATGATGGGTAGGAAAACAGAAACAACAATCAAATTTTAAGTAAGAACTTGTAAGTGTGAAGATGGCTATAGATGTAAGTTAAAGATATATCCGTATCTTCATATGCTGCATGTCTTCATATACATTAATCTGTCATGTCTTCATGTATTTGTCAATGTCTCCATCTGCCATGGATAAATGAAAATGGAGCAAATGGGGATCTAGGTACTGTAAAAGATGTTTAAAAGCTAGATTGATGATTATCTACTACAATAACTTCAGACAAATCTAACGGGGCTGTTATGGTACTGTAAAAGATATTTGAAAACTGAAACAATTATCTTTGACAAATAAACCTTGATTGTCAGGTGTGAAGTCAGACAGGAAACAAACATATACGAAATGACTGAAAGAGAACTTCAACTGAATTTCTAAAAGATTCACACGTTTACTGTTTTTTCTTTGCTACTACAAAAAAGAACATAAAACCCATTTGCAGCTTGCGAAATCAAAGGCAGTTTTCTTTTTTCCTATGGCTTTTATCTTAATGAATATATAAACTCACAAATCTAAAATATCATCAAGGATCTTCTCTACTATCATTCCCTGTTTTGTCTGAAAATACTGCAGCGTACAGCAAACGAGAAATTTTTTCTAAAAAAGCTATGAACACATTCCTACTTTTTCTAAACAACATGAATAAACCAAACAACTAAAAATCTGAAATTATTCAACAGTAAAATGCTTCTAAACAGAAATGCAAGACTCTTAATGCAATATTTTTTGTTGTTTGATACAAAAAACAAAATTTTCACAGATGAATAATCTACCTGTTAGACAAGATTTTTGATTTCCTTAGTATTGGTCATTGCCATACATCATTAATGGCCTTCTTGTTACACCCCAAACCCGGAAATCGGATTCACAGGAATCCCGATCACTGAATCCAGTGCCGATAGCTTCCGTAGCATCTCATTCTCGGCTCCCAGCGCCCATATGCCAGGTTCCGATCCTGGGATCCTACAAGGAGGATTTTCAAATGTACATTTTTCTCATAAGAAGTATAACCACAAGTATACCCAAATCACAAAGGCAACATCATCATTATAAAATGAAGGAGAGAGAGAGAGAGAGAGAGAGAGAGAGAGAGAGAGAGAGATCGGTGAGAAGGGGAGGGACCTGCCACTATGGGGCCTCCCTATACAATGCATACATCAAGATGAGTCCCACCATAAGTGGGCCCTTAAATCACAAATTAAGACATAAGATCACCCACCTATGATCTTCTCCTCCTTCCACCAACGCATCTTAGAACTCCAATGGACGAACTTCAATGGTTGAGATGGACTTTGGATGGTGGAATTGGGTGGTAGGAAGGTGGGCCACACTAACTTCTCCTCCATGGAAGCCATGGACGTTGGATACCCATGGGTGTTACTTGGAATGGAGTGAAGTGAGAGAAAGAGGAGTGATGTAAGGGAGTGATGGGAGAGAGGGATGGTGAGGTGATGGGAAAGTTGACTTTTTGGGGTTGCTTTTTGTACTTGGGAATGGGAAGAGTAATGGGTTGAGTGATGGGTATACTTTTGACAAGTGAGGTGATTGATGTGATGGATTCTCTTGAGATTTGCAACGCGCGGCGTTTTCTCGAACTGAACGCTAGTCTACATCTCCTGGCCCAAGTATCGCCTCGGTGCGCGAGACGCGGCGTCGGAACCGCGGTGACGGCGCAGTCGCTAGGGCACAAGTCTCGGGTCGAGTTGACTTCGGTATGCAGGACTCGACTTAGGATCGCGCGCAAACGTCGGATACAGGTTGAGGGTCGCCAAAATTCGACGGGAGGACCACGAAAGCCTACGGAACGGTACGGTTTAGCATACAGGTTTTATACTTCTTTTCCCTTCTTCCAGTTGATTTGAAGGCCATAGATTATACAGCTACGAGTGCTTCGTCAGTGTGGTTTCCCACCGTGGGTCATTCATGGTAAGACCGACTAAAGGGCATTTGCAATACATCCATAGTGCATCTGGTGTGCATGTACAACAATCCAGACTGTTCGAATCATGAGCCCCCACCAAAGGATGAATTACAAGTCCAATGGTAGACACATTCATCACCTAAATAACTCACCAGGTAGTAAAGAGAAATACACGTAGAACAATCGTAGCAAATTCTGAGAAAATCCTAGGTTATAAGACATTCTGAGAAACAGTAAAGTAAATTTGATGATAGTGACCATACCAGAGATCTTTCTCAAATCCAAGAGATGAGATCAATGACCTTCAAGTCGATGAAACCATGCTGTGAGTAACTAATAGATTTCCACAAAAAGCTTATAGCATTAGGTATATAAAGTCAGCATAGTTGAAGTATAAAGAAGGAATCCAACTGCACATATGTATTTGGAATCCAAAGGATACTCCAAACCAACAAACATAGATAAAAGTAACCATACCAGAGATCCATAGAGATAAAAAAAAACCAACAATTTCATTTTAATAGCACGATTCATTAGCATTTTAACAATGGACCCTATTACAACCTAACTGGTATAGGTTGAAGTCAATTTGAACCCATGAAGTAATTGGTGTGGGTTCAAGTCCAAGGCAGCTCCCCAACTAACTATGAGCCATCTTAAAAATGGCTCATCTTACAATGCAATCAGATCATGGTCATCCAATTAAATGGAGCCAATTTGTTGTAACCATCTATTATGCATGAGGCAATGAGTTTTTTAAAATCATTGTAAACCAAGGTATTTATGTGAAATCGTAAGCAATATATAAGGAATAAACATATTTCATTTCTCCTTTGATCTTGGTTGTCATGTGAAATCGTAAGCAATATATAAGGAATAAACATATTTCATTTCTCCTTTGATCTTGGTTGTTCATTTGTTATGGATCCAAGATCCTTAAAACCTCCTTAGTGGCATGATTTTTGCCCCATAAATTGAAATGTGAAAACTAAAACACACTTAAGTGTTAGCTCATTGGAACCAATTGAAAAAATAAATACCAGCATGATATCAAAAAATAAAAAACATAATAGAAAAAACAGAAAGAACCTCTGTAGTCCAAAAACATTTTTTCTAAATGGTGGATACCTCTTACAGGATGCAGATAGTAACCATCATCTAGGATACAGATTCAACAGGAAGAAAGAGTAGAATTTTGCACTCCAGAGAATCGACATATGCCTTCTAACAAATTAACTCTCGTAAAAGTAAATAGATTTCATGAACAACAATACATAGAAAACCCATTGTCTTCAATCCGCAAATTTTTTCAAATAACCCAAAACCTCAAGGTCAAGATATTGCATAGATTGAAAAAACAGATTTCAAAACCCTCAAATATGCGAAACCCTAATGCGAAATATCAGAAAACCCAAACGGCCATACTCCTACAGCAAGATTAAAGCATATGGAGAGTAAATAAGGCAGTATATATGAAGTGTGATACTGAAATCCAACATGCACATCTATTTCACAAAAACTGGAAGCCATGGCATCCAACCAGACATCACAAATGCATCTTGGAGGGCCATGGCCCTGTGATAACAGGGGTATATCACAGGCATGAAAAAACCTCATTCGGCCTCTCAGAAACCACAAAAATACATGTAAAAAGAACATACATGAATGATCGACAGTACACCATGGCGTTTCATGCCGTGAGCAAGGAAGTAGACCTACCTTAGCCCTTAGACCATCCGTCAGATCGCGATGGCAACAGTGGTGGATGAATATGGCCATTGTGACCTGATGGCAACTTATTTATAATCGGATTTTGCACGGAAACCCTCCTCCCACCACGACTCCCGCCAGGAATTTACCATCTCTAATCCAATCCCACAATCCGTACAATAGACTGCTGATGGGTCTAGGATGGGCATGAGATGAAATCGGCAGCAGCGAGAAAAGGAAGATCTAAATTTGAGAATCCAGCGTCTGATCCCATTAAATCCTCATTCCTTTTTATCCACTCACCGCCCAAACAAGCTAGCATACAGATGTTGAAGGATTTGATGCTCAAATCCCGTTTGTATATCATCATAGTACATTTGAATCTGCCCGTCCAAACGGGCCCAAGAAAGTATAATTGTCTTTAAAATGTTCTTTCTGATACAATTGTGTGAAACGGTGTCGTCGAGCGTGCGTAACATAAAATGCAAGACATCCATTATTTGGGAAGCTTTAAATAACTTATGCACCGAAGGATATGTAAAAAAATTTTCTCAAGACGCAAGTGTGATTTACCTCTGGTCATTCGCAGTGAGTGTCGTCTCCATAGACAATGAAAACTGCACCACGCTAGGTGTAGCCATTTGATCTACACGCATTATCTGGAGAGGTCTCAAGCGGACTCCGTTTCGCTAGGGAAGCTCCACAGTAGTAAGGTTGATATGGTCGGTGCTATGTGGGCTCCACCATGATGTATGTGTTTCATCTCTGCGGCCCATTCACTTTTTCATATAATTCTAGGGCTTGATCAGGCAGATCTAAATCTCAGGTGGACCACACCAAAGGAAAGCAATATTGGTTAAACGCCCACCGTTAAAAACTTCCAAGGGCCATGCATCCAACCTAATGATAAGGTCACGTGGACTTAGATGATGGGAAAACACAAATACCAATTTGATCTAAAACTTTTGTGGCCCTGTGATGTTCCTACTGGTGGGCCTTCAATCACCACTGGATATTTCATGTGATGTGGTCCACCGGAGAGTTGGATCTGCCTCGTACTAAAAAATGGATGGACGGCATGGATAAAATGAGGAAAGCGGATTGGCTGGTGTACCACGGAAACGTATTGGCTACTCTGGTGTTCGGTGCTATGTGGGTGCCACCATGATGTATTTGTTTCATCCATGCCGTCCATCTATTTTTACAGATCATTTTACTTTTTAAAACTAAAAATGAGGTATATCCCATTCTCAGATGGAACACATTACAAGAAACAGCGTTGAATGAGCGTCCACCATTAAAAACATCTTGGAAGCCATAAAAGTTTTGGATCAAGCTAATTTTTATTTTTTTCCCTTCATCTTGGCCTGTATGACCTAATCAACAGATTGGATGTTAAATAAACAGTACAGTAAGCCTCAGAAGGATTTTAATGGTGGATATCCAATCACTATTGTTTTCATGTGGTGTGGTCCACCTGAGATTTATATCCCTCTCATTTTGGTATTGCTTCATAAAATGATCTGTAAAAATGGATGAACGGAATGGATGAAACAAATACATCATGGTGGGGCCCACAAAGCACCGACCATCAGCCACGGGGCTGGTGTCAGGGAGTAGCCAATCCGTTTCCGTGTACCACACACCACCAACCGGACGCGGAATTCCTGCGGAAGCCTTTCGCAGGAAGCTCCTGCGGTGGAAACCTGGGTGGGGTCCACCATGATGTTTATGAGAAATCCACTCCGGCTATACATTTTGTGAGCTCATTTTAGGATACAAGACCAAAAATGAGTGGGATCTAAGACTCAAGGGGGCCAAAAACTTGAGAATTGAACGTCCACAGTTGAAATATTCGTGGGGCCACAAGTTTTGAATCCCACTAATATTTGTGTCTCAGTAGTAATGGGGAAAGGATTGGCTACTCCCCCTGCCACCAGCCCCGTGGCTCGTGGTTGGTGCTTTGTGGCCCCATCAAGATGTATGTGTTTTATCCATTCCATTCATCCATTGTTAAAGATGGTTTTAGGGCCTGATACCAAAATTGAGAGTGGATCACACCACAGGAAAACGATAGTGATTGCATATCTACCGTTAAAATCCTCCTAAGGCCCACTGTACTGTTTATTTGACATCCAATCTGTTAATTAGGTAATATAGGAGCAGATAAAGGAAAAAAACAAATATCAACTTGCTCCAAAACTTTTATGGTCCCATAAGGTTTTCAATGGTCGACGCTCAATCGACGCTGTTTCCTGTAATATCGTCAAATTGAGACTGATATATACCTCAGGTCTTATATCATAAAATGATGTCTAAAAATAGATGGGCAGCATAGATGAAACACATAAATCATGTTAGGGCCCACCGAGCACTGACCGTCGGCCACTGGCTGGTGGCAGGGGAGGAGCCAATCCGCGTCCGTTGTACTGACGATGGAATGTAAGCATCACTGTCGACCTAGGGAGGTTTCAACGGTAATAATTTCTCTAAACACCTTTTCCTTTAATACAGCCCACTTGAATATTAGATCCTGCTCACTTTTTGTTTCATTTCCTAAAATGAGCTCACAAAGCGGATGGACGGAATAGATTTTCAATTAACGTCACGGTAGGCCCCACTCAGGTTTCCTGGCAGGAGCTTCCTGCGAAAGCCTTTTGCAGGAAATCCGCGTCCCCAACAACCTAGCTGGTGTGGGTACGTGTAGCTGGAAGACAAGCGACTGACGCTACTCGAGCTCCAAGTTGTACGAACGGTTCGACCAAATTTACATGAGCCGTATAATGATGTATTTATCATATCTACACCGTTCATCCATTTCGCGAGATCATTTTAGTTCTTGTTTCAAAAAATAAATAATTTCAAAGGCTCAAGTGGACCACACCACCTATAGAAGTGGGACAATGATTCTCACCGTTAAAACTTTTACTTTCCATCCAATCTGTTCGTAAGGTCACAAAGACCTGAAAAAACAAATATCATATTGATCCAAAATTTCTGTGACCAAAAGGGTTTCAATGGCAAGCGTTCAATCCCCCACTGCTTTTTACATTGTGGTCGACTTGATTTTTGGATCTGTCATATTTTTCTGCCCAAGCCTCAGGACTATCTCACCAAGTGGACGGACCGTTTGGATATAACTCATACGTTATGATGGGACTCATAAAACTTGGTGATGTCAGCACATCAGCCACATCGGTGGTGTGTGGTACACCAGCCAATCCGCTTCATCCCTGAGCACCGTACCAACCTCAGTAGTGGAGGAATCACTACCTAAAGGAAAGAACGTTTTCTTTTTTAAAATAGTGCGAAGTGTAGTCCTTGTATTTTCTAACATGCGCTAGGGTTCTCTTTTCCCCCCTCAAACTCAAACTGGTTCGATCTCAGGAAAAAAACAGAGAGAGAAGAAAATCGAAATTTCTGCTTTCCAAACCCCTCAAAATCTCTGCTTTCCTCATTCTTCCGTCTTCTTCTTCCCATCACACCCTAAACAAATCAACGGCTGAAAATAAAATGAAGGAAAAGGGGGAAAAATCCGTCCGTTGAAAAGCAGAATTTTGGATCTCTCTCAGAATCGCCACCACAATCCGAAACCGTCTAATGCTCAGCTAAGCTCCTTCTTCGCCTCAAGAATTCGAACGCCATGAATGTATCCATAATCGGTCAGTCGCGTTTCTACTCGCTTCTTCTCAGCTTCAATCTTGAAATTTTTTTTTTTCTAAAATTAATTTTATTAATTTTTATTTTTGGGTTTGGGAAGATCCGTTGCAGGGAGATTTTCCAGAAGTGATAGAGGAATATCTGGAGCATGGGACTATGAAATGTATCGCCTTTAACCGCAGGGGAACGCTTCTTGCAGGTAACTGTAACAGTATTCTTCTGTTGTTGTTGTTGTTTTATGAATTGGGGTGCTAGAAAATTATGTTTTTTCTATTTGGGTTGGAGAAGCCCATTCGAAAATATAAAACTGAACCCTTTGCAAAAGCACATTACAGTCTTTTAGAGAGATAATAATAGAAGCCCATTCGAAAATATAAAACTGAACCCTTTGCAAAAGCACATTACAGTCTTTTAGAGAGATAATAATAGAAGCCCATTCGAAAATATAAAACTGAACCCTTTGCATAATGGAATCCTGCCCTTTAGATTCCCTTCTAAAACATCTTCCATTCCTCTCTTCCCACACCGCCCACCAAATAGCCGCAAGAGATAATCTCCAGATTATAGATTTCTGCTTACAAAAGGAGACCCCATGCCAGGCCATAAGCAGCTGACCCGTCGAATTGGGGAAAGCCCATGATAGATTGAACCAGGAGAGAAAACAAGACCAAATCTGGCCTATGAGAGTGCAGTGACTAAATAGGTGATTGCTGATTCTTCCTCCGCCATGCAGCAAAGGCAAATGTTGGGAAGAATCATACCTTGGTTCAATAGTTCATGAAAGTGGAGAGTTTAAGATGGATGTTGCCTATAGAATTCAAGCTTGGCCTCTAGAGTTTTATGTGATCGTTGTGTACCACTCAAACTGAATGGAAAATTTTATAGGATACCTGTAGGACCAATCATGCTTTATGGATAGAATGTTGAGTAGTTAAGGAACAACAAGTTCATGGGATGAGTGTAGCTGAAATGAGGATGTTGAGTTGGAAGAGTGGCAAGCGAAGGAAGGATGGAATAAGGAATTTTCGGGTACGAGTAGCCCATATTTATGATGAATTTTGATACCTTGGGTCAATAATTCATGAAAGTGGAGAGATTAAGATGGATTTTGCCTATAAAATTCAAGCTTGGCCTGATCGTCGTGTACCACTCAAACTGAATGGAAAATTTAATAGGATAGCTATAAGACAAGTCATGCTTTATGAACAGAATGTTGAACAGTTAAGGAACAACAAGTTCATAGGATGAGTGTTTCTAAAATGAGGATGTTGAGATGGAATAGTGGCAAGACAAGGAAGGATAAAATAATAAATGAATGCATTAGAAGGAACTTGGGAGTAACACCAATAGATAATAATATGATGGAAAGTAGAATTAGATGGTTTGGTCATGTTTAATAGAGACTGATGCTCCCCAATTAGAAAGAGTGTGTTGATACAAGTTGAAGGCTCTGAAAGGGCAATGGGAAGTCTCAAAAGGACGTCGATGGAGATAGTAAGAAAAGACTTGATGATCTATGGTCTAACCAAAGGTCTGGCCCTTGATAGAGTGGAGTGGCAGAAAAAGATTCATGTAGCCGATCCCAATTAATTGGGATAAGGCTTAGATGATCATGATGATGATTCCTAGCCTAGAGAATAGAACCTGTACAATTCTCCTTGACTGATTTGTACTTGGTCAAAATTATTCCAACTTGAGTTTGATTTCAGAGTTTTTCCTAACGACCAGTTCATTCAGCACCAGTACCAAGTTGGCTCAATGGCGATGTTTAGAACCATGGTAAGGAGGTGCTAAGCCTAATTATGGAGGCCAAAGCATTATCCTAACAAAGGTGTTGAGAAGATTGTCTCACTGCATTAGACGTAAGGAATCCTTTTAAAGACCTTTGGTGCAGACCTTGTCTAGTCGGTGATGTGAGTTCATGCATAATTGAAGCAATTATCTTTCCAGATGGAAATGTTACCCCCTCATGAAAGAAATGTGTACAAAGAGATTTTGGGCTTAATAAGGAGTGGTCGCTTGTGAAGGATTATCCTAACAAAAGCTTGAGAATATTACATCATTGTAAAGGAAGTGGGTGATCCTTTGTGGCCCCTTGGTGAGATTTTATCCAGCTGATGTTGTGAGGTGACAATGACAACGCAAATGGTGCCCAAAGCCACTTTTTCACATAGAAGTGATATTCAATCTCGGTTGGTTAGGTGCCAACATGAAATGGAACTTAAGTAATTGTAGTAGTTTGAAACCAAGTTAAATGGCGAATGTCTTGCAATAAGAATCTGTATATAAGTAAGTTTATTAGTGATGGAGGTAGTGTGATGCTCACTCCCCCAAGGGACAAGGTTTGGCCTGTCTCAAGGAAGATGCAATAACCCAAAGTCTGTTGATGACCATTTGAGCAAGGAACCCAATCAACATTTGAATCGACTTTTAAATTAAGGGAACCCCATGACTAAAGAAGAATTCCCTATTTATGGTCACTTTTAATATAGAGAGGGGTATTCTCGACTATGATGAAGCGAACATCTATAGGTGTGCATAGAGATGGAAACAAAGATCATAGTGGAAGCAATGTGAGGCCAGAATATACTGAAGCCTGGCAACTCTGTGTGTGTGTGTGTGTGTGTGTGTGTGAGAGAGAGAGAGAGAGAGAGAGAGAGAGAGAGAGAGAGAGAGAGAGAGAGTAGGAAGAATAGTTAGAAAAGCCTGATGCCCTATGATGTTTAAAAAACGATTGTTGACTGATACCAATAATGATATTCAAGTCCTTATATGTGTGATTGATGGATGAGACGAGGTAAATATAATTGGAGCCCTGGTGGTAACCATGGTATTGTTTGATGTGGAAGCTGCCCACTAATGGAGGCGGTATTGAACTAGGATAAAGGTGCTCACTAATGAGAGCATGGAGGATCCAGTTACCCTGGACTAGCCAAGTCAGCCCTTATTTGTAATCGTGTATAAACTTCCATGGGGTTCATATTTATTCAAGCTCTTGGAATTTTCTAATTCTTGGGTTCAATGTGTTATCATAGTATTAAAGTTGCAAAGTTAGATAGAGTTTAATGATTGCTTTGCCTACTAAACTTGTACACTGGACCTGATTTGTCAAATTGGTCAATTTATTTTTATGAATTTGATGGTACCCTTAGTAAATTAGTGAGTGGCCAAATTTGTGTACGATCCCTTAGTAAACAGGGTGATTTGTATTTGTTCTTGAAGTTGACTGTTTCAAATGAGCATTTTCTGATTATTTGTGCATTTCATGGAGAATTGAAATTACGAAATCTGTATGGTGTCTGTTGTAAAAGAAAGTCAGTGTTCCTCTTATCCTCTCATTTAGATTGCACATACAAAAAGAATTTGTGCAATGCAAGAAAATCGAAATCCACTTCCAGGCACCTACATGGATAGATCACACCGCCACCACCACTAGGCATCTGCTGAGCATCTGTCAAACACACGCAATGGTCCTTGAGATTTTGAAAACATTTATTATATCGTATCCTTGCTTTGTAGTTTATATATATGACAGTTTCTAGTGGTCATTAAGACATCAATTCAATTCTTTTTCTTTTTTCTTTTTTCTTTTTTCTTTTTCTTTTTTTAGTAAGCTGGTGATGACCTGTGCTTTAAATAGCTACGGCATGTAGCGTGTAGCTTATGCTATGTAGCTCATGAAAATAGCTTAAGTAGCGTGTAGCCTTTGCTACATGATTAATTTGCATACACTACACACTACATAGACTAGCTACACGCTACATAATTCATGTGACAAGTTATTTTTCACTGCAACATTAAATCAATTAATGTTTTTAAGGATTTTTTACATTTTTCTATTTTCAATAAAAAATAGTTAATATTTCAATGCTTTTAGTAAAGTTAGTGCAAGCAAGCTCAACCTTGATTAAAAATCTAGAAGAAGTGTATAGCTTACGCTATACGCTATGTAGCTTATGTTATATGCTTTAGAGGGGTGAATGCTACACTACATGCTATTTGCTATTTAAAACACTGGTGATGACTATAGCTGCCTTGGACAATGCCTGCATTGCAGATTAAGAATATAACTATAGCTTCTGAAATATTGTCCCGATGTGCCCGCCAACATTTAAGTAGAACTCGTTGATGTTCTCATGTTGCTCTTAAAATGTCATGGAATGTTGCATGGATAGTACAACATGAAATTGTGCAGAAACATTTCAACGAGTGCAGTTTAATTGGCAAGTTTTTTTTTTTTTTTTTTTTGTTGAATTTCTAATGTAGAGCAGGAATTCAATTTAAGATACAACCTAGAGACAAAGAACCCAGATTTTTTCTTATTATATCAGCCAAATAGATGGCTACCTGTTTTCCTGTGGAACTGCAATCCTTATCCGACATATCATCAGCATCATCATCTAAGCCTTGTACCAACTAATTGGAGTCGGCTACATGAGTCCTGTTCTGCCATTCCACCATGTCATGGACCATATCCTCAGTTACCATGTGCTTGACCTCATGGGAAGCTGGAGATTCCCATGAGGTCAAGCTCTGTGGGTTCCACCGTGCATTTGGTGGGTCCCCTCTAGGTTATGGAATGTCCCAAAAATCAGGCATATCTGGAACTGAGGTGGGCCACACAATCTGAAACCATGTGAAATCATGTCTAAAACATCTAAAAGCACTTAGGGGGGTTTGAGGGTTCCACAGTTCCATGTGGTTGAGCTCATGGGAGCTTCCCATGAGGTCAAGCTTTGTGGGTTCCACTGTGATGTGTCTTGGACATCCACACTGCATTTGGTGGGTCCCCTCTAGGTTATGGAATGTCCCAAAAATCAGCCATATCTGGTACTGAGGTGGGCCACAATTTGAAACCATGTGAAATCATGTCTAAAACATTTAAAAGCACTTAGTGGGGCCCACTTGACTTTTGGAATGGCCTGAAATTTAGCGTGACCCCTCAGTACCATGTGGTTGAGCTCATGGGAGCTTCCCATGAGGTCAAGCTCTGTGGGTTCCACCGTGATGTGTCTCGGATATCAACACCGTGCATTTGGTGGATCCCCTCTAGGTTATGGAATGTCCCAAAAATCAGGCATATCTGGAACTGAGGTGGGCCACACAATCTAAAACCATGCGAAATCATGTCTAAAACATCTAAAAGCACTTAGTGGGGCCCACTTGAGTTTTGGAATGGCCCGAAATTTGGTGTGACCCCTCATCCAAGTGGAACACACGATGGATGGGTTGGATGTCTGAACCACATCTCAGTGGGTCCTATAAACAATCAGGAGGGTTGCAATGGGTGGCATGCACTCTCAACTGTTGTTATGGTGTGCCCACCTAAGCCTTGGATTGGCCTGATTTTTAGGCCCATGGCTCACCATGGAATGGTGCATTTAATGCATGGTGTGGATGTCTAAGACACATGACAATGGGGCCATAGAGTTCGACCTCTTGGGAAGCTCCCAATCTCACCGACTTGTTACCTCCATATATATATGGAAGGAGGGAACATGTCAGTGAGATTGGAGATCTGGTCCCAATCAGGTTCCTTGAGAGTTTTCGTCCCTGGATTTCTTATATTTGAACCAAGGTTAAACCTGTCTTTTAGGGCCCGTTTGGCCGGGTGGATTGGAAGGGATTGAATGGTAATAGGGTGGATGGCATGGATTTCTAGGTAATGATGGTGTTGTCAGTGGATTGTCTGGAGATCCATGGGATTGATATATCCCTGGATTGCTATATGCAGTCTGTTTGGCGCGCCCGGCCAATCCCGGTATTAAACCTTCTCATCCCTTCTAATCCCTCACACCAAACACGTCCCAGGCAAATTTGAAGGATGAGGGTGGATTTGATGGGATTTAAATGTAATGATGGTGTTGTCAGCGGATTGTCTTGAGATACATGGGATTGGGATCAGATCACCGACTCTGTTTGGCACGCCAGGCCAATCCCGGGATTTGACTTCCAATCCCTTGCAATACCATCCAAACCCTTCCAATCCGACTGGCCAAACGGGCCCTTATGAATTCAAATTCCAACAACTCTAACGCCATGTAGGTTGTCCTAGTAATGGTTACTTACAAATCATCTGACCGTACTGAGTGAGATAAGAGTCTAAAGTACATGGTCTGCACCCAATTGCCAGCCTCCATGTAGGCCATTGCTATGCCTGAAAATATGCCATTGGAGATGTTAGCTTTCATTTTCCATTGTAAACACTTAAAACTATGTAGCTCAGAAAGAGATGCGTGTTGATGCTGTTATAGTTTGGATTTTAACTAACTACAATATGAGAGTATTATAGATATTTTAGTTGAAAATATGCCCTGTACCATGGTCTTAACCTACCTATTAGAATTTCTGTATACAATTCAGTTTAGAATGGTTTCTCTAGTTAGTTTTTGGATGTACTCCCAACTCGTGTCTGGTGGGGCTTCCTGAGGGAAACTTATTGCTCCTGATGTTTGAGGCGGTTGCTAAAAGCAACTCTTATTAAGTGCCTAAAAATGAAACTTATTGAATGGTTTCTCCTAGTCAAACTAAGCCATTAATCCGATGGCCCTCCTCTTGATTGGATCATTCCCAGAATATCCTCTTAATTGGTCAACTCTAACCTTGTTGGCATGCAAATACATGATCAAAAGAAAATGCACAAAGAAACCATATTCAATGGATGAAAGACCAAAGAGTCAATGGCTAGGATCTTCAAATTTGGGAGAGTTTGGAGGAATGGTCCATCCATGAGGGCCATCAGATCAATGGCTTGGATAGACCAACCATAGCCCCACATCTACAAACTAAGTTCCATACTATGAGGAAGTTTCCTGTTTGGAATGAATTGGGAACGCAGCCTCCTGCAATTAATATTAAATGGGTTATCAACAATGTTGTCAAATCGCATATGTGATTGCATGCGATCAGCATATGCTGTTCGCATATGCGATCGCACAATCGCATATGCCATGGCATATTTTTTTTCAAAAAAAAAAGAAAAAAATTCTAAAAATTCTATTAAAAAAAAAAAAGAAAAAAAGGGAAAAACTCGTCTAATTAGTACACATGATTGGATTGGGTTATTTTACTTATTTCATTATAGTTTGAGTGTTTCATTAAGTGATATATTTAATTACTTATATTATATTATATAAATTTTAACAAAACAATCAACAAGCTACATTAAAAGATAACTAATTATTGTAAACTTCGAACAAAGAAATTTTAATGATAAATGGATAACTTGAAACAACTTACAAGTTATAATTTACAACTTAATTTACAAAAAGTAAGCACAACTTATAAAATACAAAAAATAAACATAATTGAAATAATTGTAGAGAGATTAGAGTAAGAAAGAAAGAGGTGTAAGAGAGAAAGAGTAAGAGATTTAGAGCTTTGGAGTAAAGAATAGTGAAAATGGAGGGGATATGAATGCCTAATTATAGGCAAGTGTTCTCCAATTTGAAAAAATAAAAAATAAAAATAAAAATCTTCGGCTCTTGGCTATTGGGAACTATGCGATCGCATATTTATCGCATATAAAAGTATGCCATGGCATACTTGCTAGGATCGCATATGCCATCATGGCATATCCGATTTGATCAATAGTATGCGCATATGTGATCGCATTTGATAACAATGGTTATCGATTTGTTTCACAGTGTTTCCAAGCTTCAGATTCTTGTAAACAAGAATTTTGAGATATTAAGTATTTTGTGCCACTTCTATCATTCAGCATCAATTCCTCAGTTTTGTATAACATCGTCGATAAAAATTTCTGCGGCCATTATTTGTCATGGTGATGTAATTACAGTCTGAATCTTGTGGTTCAATATTGACAATTGGATGTGATTGTTTTGTTCAGCTGGGTGTCATGACGGTAGCTGTGTTATCTGGGATTTTGAGACCCGAGGAATTGCTAAGGAGCTCCGCGATAAAGA
Source organism: Magnolia sinica (assembly GCF_029962835.1). NCBI lineage: Eukaryota > Viridiplantae > Streptophyta > Magnoliopsida > Magnoliales > Magnoliaceae > Magnolia > Magnolia sinica. The sequence goes on from NC_080588.1 coordinate 56,518,958, forward strand.
TTGCACTTCAGCAATCACAAGCGTTTGTTGGTCAAAGTACGGTCACCACATACTCACTTCAGCCACCGACAAGTCCTTGACACTCTGGAACGTTGTCGATGGGGAGAAGGTAGCCCGTGTAATGCTGCCGAATGTTACGTTGCATGCCCGCCTCCATCCGGGCTCCTACTTTCCTTCCACCTGCTTGGCGTGCCCGCTTTCATCTGCACCTATCCTTGTAGACTTGAACACCGGGAGCACGACTGTGCTGCCAGTTTCGATATCTGATGTGGGCGCTGAAGCAATCCCTCCTTCACGCAACAAATTTGCTGATGGGTCCCCTGCCATCAGAGTAATTCCAGCGACTTTCAACAAGCATGGGGATCTGATATATGTTGGGAATGCAAATGGGGAAATACTTATAACTGATTCCAAGAATACCCACGTCCGTGCAGTGGTTCCCATTTCAGGTGTTGTGATTAAGCATATCATTTTCAGCAGGAATGGGCAGTACCTGCTCACAAATTCGAATGATAGGACCATCCGGGTCTATGAGAATCTTCTGCCCCTGAAAGATGGGGCACAGGCTCTTGATGAACTCAGTAGCAGTGAGGCCGAGTTGGAAGGGATTGAGAAGTTGAAGGCTGTGGGGTCCAAGTGCTTGGTGCTTTTCCAGGAATTTCAGGATTCTGTCACTAAGATCCAATGGAAGGCCCCCTGTTTTAGCGGCGATGGTGAGTGGGTGGTCGGCGCATCTGCTACTAAAGGGGACCACAAGATTTATATATGGGGCAGGGCTGGGCATCTAGTGAAGTTCCTAGAAGGTCCTAAAGAAGCCTTGTCGGATCTGGCTTGGCATCCGGTCCACCCCATTCTGGTCTCCCTTTCTGTGAAGGGTCTAGTCTATATATGGGCCAAGGACTATACAGAGAACTGGAGTGCGTTCGCTCCCGATTTCAAAGAGCTTGAGGAAAACGAAGAATATGAAGAGAGAGAAGATGAGTTTGATTTGATGCCCGATACTGAAAAGGTAAAATGAGAACACAATGGAATCCTGATACATGGAGACATGTACAGTGTGCAGAGGACCATGGTTTGGTGATCTGGACCGTTGATCTGATGGGCCCTACCGTGGATGGGTGATGCTCTACTCTAATTGATCTTCCTGATTTGAAGATCCTAGTCATTCAAGTTTTGGCCTTTTCGTCACAACCATGGATGTAATTTGTAAGTCTCATCCCAAGAAATAAAAAATAAAAAATAAAATAAAAAACATTCTTCAGAAGGATCTGTTGGTCAAAATTCTTGTGTTGGGGCTCCCTCCCAATCATTTCATTTCTCAGTGATCACTGAGTCTACCAATAACAAACAAGTGACCCAGAGCATAGCAGCTTTGGTCCGGAAAAGACAGTATTATGACCAATTTCACCGCATTCACATCAAATCATCCATCAGTTCAAATGCCGTTTTTCCACCGTCCAGATTATAGTAGTAGTGAGCCCCTTTAACTATCTATTCATGGGCCACTCAAGTCTCAGGATTTTCCATCGTTGGGGGTTCTCATAAGATCAATAGTCTGTATCACCAGACTGGGTTTGGATTGGCTTATCAGGACAATACACGTGTCCTGCTGCCTTGCTGCCCTTCTCCCCTCATGTTTCCCGTCTTTCTTTGGGCAGTTTGCTTGCATCTAACATTGAGGCATTCATTCAGGTGAAAGAATTGGACGTTAATGAAGATGAGGAAGTCGATATCGTGACAGTGGATAAGGATTCAGCTTTTAGCGATTCAGATACGTCTCAGGAAGAACTTTGTTTCTTGCCAGCTATTCCTTCTCCAGACATCCCCGAACAGCAAGACAAGTTTGTCGGAAGTTCGACAAAGTTAGAAGACAGCACTCATTCCGGATCTCCGCTTTCCGAGGAGGCGGGACAGAATGGGCAAGAGGATAATCTGGAGTTGAGCCCAGTTGAAGGTAACATCCTCTCTGTTTTCTTTCAATTCGCGTTGATGTCTTTGACAACCTTTCATTGTAATCTTTCAAGTGTTACGTGAGCCATCGGTTAAAAAATCATGGGTTGTGCACAAGCCCTGGTCATTGTGCTTGATTTGGATGCAGAATTAAAAATTGGATTTTTTTTATTTTTTTTTTTGGGATGATATATGGCATACTTTATGCTTCTAGGATACTTGACCTGAGTTCATGGCATCTTTGTTCAGCGCTCCAGTTGGTTCATGTAGGACCCCCTGTTTGCCCCCACCATGGGTGAGTGGTGGACAACATTCTACTCCAACAAACAACTGCAGCCATCTGACCAGTGTATTTTTTTTATTTTTTCACATTGTCAATGGACTGTCAGGTCGTCGGCTGTAGGTTTTGTTAGACCACCCTTGTTCAGCCAAACAATCAGATGGCCAGGGTTGTTTGAGGGAGTTCTTTTGCAGCACCACTCTGCCCAGGTGGGCCCTGCCTTTCCGGAATACTGGTTAGAGCTGAAAATGTCATCGATTCAGAGCAAACATCACACAATTGTGAAAGTTTGGTGTACTGTTTTCGAGTTTTAATGTGATTATGCTTGTGCAGTGGTTGGTAATTCAATCGCGGATGATATGGGAACGAACGGACGTGTGAAAAGAAAGCGGAAGCCATCAGAGAAGGGGTTGGAGATGCAGGCTGAGAAGGGTCGAAAGCCCTTGACGAAGATAAAGCCTTCTGGTAAGTCTTCGAAAGCTAGAAATAAATCTGGGGAGGGACAGGATACATTGCTATTTGAGGATGATGTAACTGATGAATACATGTAGATTTATCATCTTTCATTTCTTCTTATATTTCTTTCATAGCGGAGTTTCTGTTTGCACCCAGAGTCGGTGTGCATGTATTACCCGACTTTCAAAAATGGCAAGCAGGGACCTAACATGCATTTCACAAGAAATTTTGAAATTTTGGAAGTTGAAATGCTGCTAGATTCCCGCCAACCATCTTTTAATGGTGAGGGATGAAATAGGGGCAATGACTCTTGGCTTGCGTTGTGGGCGTATTCCGGCGGCGCCTTTCTTTCTTTGAGTTTACTGGTTAAGAAGTCTAGTTGCAGAATTAAAGTAGTGAATGAGCTCACTCGTGAGTCAGGATCTAGGCATCTTGCCACGACTGTGGGCCCTACAGGATTGAATGGTCCAATGATTTGAACCGTACATATTATAGTTACTACTATAAAATAAGTGACTATGCCATAATCAAGCTTCATTTATTGTAATGGCGCTTTCTACTGTACCGTTAGCATTTCTCCCCTTGCAATCTTGCTGAGTCGAGTTGACTCGGTTGAGTTTTTGAGTCGACCCACCGAGTTTTAGAACAGTGCTTAACATGTGGGGCCCAGTTGTTGGCAGGTACAAGCTGGATTCTGACTTGGAACAGGCAAAACGAACTCTAGTGAAATGTGTTAATCCAGTTGGGTCAGAGTGCATGAAGATTGCCTTGTTTGGGTAGGTGGACCCCACATCGATTGATCTGGGCCATTGGTTGAAGATTGGACACACCTATTCAATACGGGTGACGCTCCATTGTACTCATATCTTAAGGGCCTTTACACGCAGCACGCGTGCCAAACTGTATGGTGATCATCTTCCCACTTTACATGGGGGAGCGGTTTGGGTGGATCCCTGTGGGGCCCATTGAGATGTATGTGCCTTACATCTACACCGTCCATCCATTTTGACAGCTCATTTTAGGGCACGATCTCAAAATTAAAGTAGATCCAAATATTATGTGGACCATACCACGGGGAACAATCGTGATTGAATCCCCACCATTAAAAACTTCATAGGGCTACTGGAATGATTATTTGCCACCCAACATGTTGATAAGGTCACAAAGACCTGGATGAAGAGACCACACAAGAATCATCTTGATCTAAAGCTTTTGTGGCCCACGAGAAGTTTTTAACGGTTGATTACCACTGTTTCCAGTATCATGGTCCACCTGAGAATTTGATCTGCCTCATTTTTGGGATCAGACCCTGAAATGATTTTTCAAAACGGATGGACGGTGTGGATATAAGGCATATACATCACGCGCCTGCCCTCAAAGCACTATGAGTTTGGTGCTCCTTGTTGCATTCAGACACTTAGACAGTCCAACTGATCAATCTGGACCCTTCAAAATACATTTCTGGGTCTCTAGTTTGAAAGTCACAGTAGCCAGGTTATCTGATCCATCCATAAGTTGGCCTTCCTTTTCTCATGGCCACCCGGTTTCCAAGCCTTGGATGGGATGGTTAGGAATCTTTTATAGAAATGATTATTTAGAGTCATAAGCAACCCATGGTGGGCCCTAACGATTAGACGGCTCAGATTGTTCATTAGGTCTGCCGTTCCATAAATATTGAACGGATTGTCCAAGTGCCCCAATGCAACAAGGGACTATATAACTCATGGTGCTCTATGAGCACCGGCGTTGGAAGTGGGCCATGTGGGGTCCACCTTTGGCAATCACTAGATTGTCTGCTACCTCTCCTGCAGGAGCTAGGTGGACCCCACTGAGATGTCCGTGAGAAATCTATCCTGTCCATCAGTTTCTTCAACTCATATTAGGACATGATCCCAGAAATGAGCTAGATCCAAAACTCAAGTGGATCACACTACAGGGAACAGTGGGGATGAAACGCCTGCCTACCGTGGAAACTTTCAGGGGAACACACAAATTTTAGATCAAGATAATATTGGTGTTTTCAGTTCCTCTCGGTTAGATTGACCTTATGAATGGTTTGGATGCCATATAAACATTGGCTGGGATGGTTCCAATGGTGGGCATTTTCATCCCCAGTTTTTCCTGTAGTGTGGTCCGTTAAAATTTTTAATCTGGCTTATTTTTGGGATTATGTCTTATTATGAGCTGGAGAAACTGATGGATGGGGTAGATTTCTCACAAACATCTCGGTTAGTCCCATGTAGCTTTGATGTTACAAGCAACTCTCTAACCACCACTGAATCATGGACCCATTTAACAAAATTCTAAAATTAATTTATAAATTGTCACGTGAGAAAAGGAAAAATGCTTACAAAATAAATGAAACTAAAGTAAGTGATGAAACTCATTGAGAAATAAAAAGGGTGTGATGGGTTGAGCACTGCAATTAATGAAATGAATCTCGTTGATATGATGTCTTAAATTCGTAAATCAATAGGTATATAGATGACAATTCAATGCCATTGAGTAGACTTAGATGCCATCAAAGACTATTCGATGCTATCGGAAAATTTTAAAAAATCAATGTTTTATTGCTAGAACGTTTTGGTATTTAATTATGTTGATGTGGAAATTTGGTAAGCCTTCTTTGAACTTTTGAATGCTTGCACAAAGAACATACAAAGGAGACCCTCGCTAGAGCTAGGGATGTTAAAGTCAGGCTAGGGAATCTGGGTCTAGTCGAGAATATGGTTTTTGGCTTAGAGTCGTGTGTACCTTTCACCATTATAGACGCTCCTTCTTATAGGTAAGAGATGGTGGTAGAATGGAGGCGGTTCCTTTGTTTGGTAGGTGTGTGTTGTGGAGGCATTCGGATTCTGTTCTTGTCGCAGGAATTTTTCAAGATCCTCGGCTGGGATCTCGGGTGGATTCTATGTTGGGATGTATAGCTAGATCTTCGGCTGAGATTTCAGGTAGTTGGCGTCGTCATCAGGTCGGAACCTTCAATGGTAAGGTCATGCCGACCTGGGGTCGTGACGACCTGGGATAATGATCTTTTGGGGCAATATCGTTTCGGGGTCGTGCTGACTTGGGCCCATGCTGGCCTGGATTCCTTGTGAACGATGGCCGAGGCCTATTTGGTCTCAGGCTCTCCGACTTGCCTTTAGAAGTGGTCGTGGAGTCGAGTCCGAACTGGTTCCCTGTTTGGAAGTGGTGTCTTAAACTGCTCCGGTTGTCGGTCCAGCTTCCTTAGTACATGGGTTTCTGATCTAACCTTATCTTTATTGGTCGATTTATTTTCCCCATAACAAGTTCTATAATATCAAAGGGGTTCGATGCCATCGACAATTTGTCGATGCCATCGAAGGTGCGATTGAACAATCACATAGAGTTACGCGGAGTTGCGTAAGTATGGAATTTGTTTTCTATTTCGATTATGATTCTCATAGAGGCTATATATGGGTGTAATCGAGAATATGGTGTATCTCAGAGCTTTTAATTTGTTCTAAAGGGTTTCAAAGGCTTGTAAGGGAGATTCGAGGTTTGTTCAAATCAAGTAATATCTATCTCTTATAAATTTTTTTTTGCTTTTATAGTGCATTACTGTCGCTTTTTGCCGTAGTTTTTTTCCGCATGAGTTTTTCCATGTTAAATTTGGAGTGTTTGTGATTATACTTGTTGTGCGATTAGAATACTTTACTTGATTCATCTCTGTGTGCTTCCACGATCTCTCAATAAGTGGTATCAGAGCTAACGTTGGGGCATAGATTGAATCTAAAAGCATAGTATCAATGACTTCTAATCCTAAGTTCGATGTTGAGAAATATTTTTTGAAAAATAATTTTGAACTTTTGAAGGTTAAGATGACCGGTCTCCTAGTTCAGCAAGGATTGAATGATGCACTCCTTAAGAAGCGGCCGAAATCTGTGACAGATGATGATTGGAATAAGATGGATAAGAAAGCAAGAACTTCTATCCAATTGTGTCTAATAGATGAGGTCTTTTACAATATCATGAGAGAAAAAAATGTAGCAAGTACATAGGCGAAATTAGAGAACATCTACACGAACAAATCTCTTGAGAATCCCTTGTACTTGAAGCTTCAGTTGTTCAATCTAAAGATGACAGAGAGGGCTGATGTTAAGGCCCACATTAGTAACTTTAACAAGATTATTTGCAAATTGATAGATGTGAAGGAAATGGTGAAAGATGAGGATCAAGCATGTATCCTTTTGAACTCTCTCCCGACTTCGTATGAGTCATTCAAGGACTCGTTGTGCACTGGTAAATCAACCATTAGCGTCGATATCGTTATCTCAGCCCTTCAAGGAAAGGCGATGAGAAAGAAAAGCGGTGATGTGGGCGCCTCTACTGATGCATTGATTACAAGGGGACAGAATTCTGAGCCGGACAATAGATCTTCTCGATCGAGGTCCAAATCTAAGGGCAATAGCAAATGTAAGTTAAAGTGTTGGAATTGTAGGATGTCTGGACACATGAAAAAGGATTGCACAAATCCCAATGTTAAGAAAGAAAACTCAGAGGCTTTTTCAAGGAAGGTCAACACTACAGGATTTGATGAAGGTATGAGTGGTTACGATGTGTTGTCAGTGTCTGTGGTCGGATATGATGACCATAGGGACAAGTGGATTTTGGATTTTGAATTTTGGGGCATCATATCACATGACTCCTCATCGGAGTTGGTTCACAAGTTACAGAGAGTGCAATAGTGGCCAGGTATTTATGAGCAATGATAATGCCTGTATTGGATCGGTGCGCATTAAGATGTTTGATGGCATAGAGCGTACCTTAACTGATGTGAGACACGCTCCTGATATGAGGAAGAGCTTGATATATCTTGGAGCACTTGAAGGGGCTTGGGTGTAAATTCACCGGCTTTGATTGTATCTTTAAGGTTTCAAAGGGGGCACTCGTTGTCATGAATGCACAAATGAGTGAGAATCTTTACAAGTTGATTGAGAGCACCACATTGGGTAGAGCCGCAACATTTTTAGCGGATTCCACGTCTGCACCTACGTGGCATGTACGCTTGGGCCACATGAGCGAGCGAGGCATAAATGTACTTTCTGACAGTTGTTTAATTCCAGTTTTAAAATATTTTGATTTAAGTATATGTGAGCATTGTATATATGGTAAACATCCAAAGTTATCTTTTAAATCTGGAAAACATGTATGTAATAATGTTCTTGATTATGTGCATTCTAACATATGGGGGCTGTCGTCCATGGTTTCTGGTGGAGGGTCATCATGGTTTGCCACGTTCATCAACGATTAATCGTGGAATGTATGAGTCTATTTTATGAAAAATAAATCTGATGTTTTTACCATCTTCAAGCAATAGAAGGCGAAGATAGAAAAATAGACATGGAAAAAAGTGAAGGTACTAAGGACGGATAATAGTGACGAATTCACTTCTGGGGAATTCAATCAATACTATAAGGATGAAGGGATCGTGAGACACAACACAGTCCGCCACACACCAGAGCAGAATGGTGTGGCTGAGCGGATGAATCAAACTCTTTTGGAGAGGGCCCGATGTATGATCAATAATGTTGGGTTGGGCAAGGAATTATGTATTGAGGCTGTTAACATGGCTTGTTACTTGGTGAATCAATCCCCTTCTATGGCAATTGATTGTAAGATTCCAGAAGAAGTGTGAAGTAGTTAGCAGGTAGACTACTCGGGACTGCGAGTATTTGGTTGCGATGCTTACTCTCATGTATCGTTAGTTGAGAGAGATAAGCTAGACCAACGGACTAAGAAATACATCTTTGTCAGCTATGAAGGTGGTGTGAATGAGTACAAGCTGTATGACCAGGTCATACGAAAAACCATCCTTAGCTGTGACGTCAAATTCGACGAAGGATCCTTGTTCCGTAAGGATGATCACGAGGAACCGAAAAAGTTGGTGGTGGATGCTCAGTTAAACAAAGATGAGACACAGACTGAGACAGAGATGCAGATAGAGGTACAAGAGAAGGTGAAGCAACTACCTGTGAGAAGGAATCCCCCACTAGATCGTAGGTTACTGGTGTGATACATGGATGAATCTAATGTCGATATGCCCTCATTACATATGAGGGGGATTTGTTTATTCTTCAAGAGTCTCTTGATGAGTGAGATGCCAAAAAGTGGAAGGCTGTGGCAGATGATGAGATGGACTCTTTATACAAGAACGAGGCGTAGGAGTTGGTGGAGCTTTCCATCGGCCGAAAAACGATCCGATGCAAGTGGATCTTCAAGAAGAAACATGATAGGTACAAGGTAAGGTTGGTAGCAAAGTGATACGTTCAAAGGGAAGGTGTTGACTTCATTGATATATTCGTGTTAGTTATGAAGTAAGTGTCTATCAGATTCATATTGGCGCTAGTTGCCCAATATGATCTTGAGCTAGAGCAATTGGATGTGAAGACTGCTTTCCTACATGGGGAATTACAAGAGCAGATTTACATAAAGCAACTAGAAGGCTTCGAACTAAAAGGCGCGGAGAACAAGGTTTACATGTTGAAGAGGCCATCCACATGATGAACGGATGAAAGTTTCACGTACAATATGGTGGCCCCAACAAAACTTGTCTATTTCACCAAGCTTGCATAAAACAGGCGTTGTAAAGTACTCCAGTCTTATTCCACATGCACGACCAAAAGCATTTATTTCTCCTTTTCATGCAATCTCTCTCTGTTTAGAATTTCCTTTTGTTTCTAAAATTCAAACCATACCAATATCTATCACTTTTCTTAATAGGAAACTTTATATGAAATTCAAATATTCAACATATCTCGTATACCCTTTTAAAACCCCGGTAGATTCCAAAATCTCTTTCAGTTTCCTTCTCTTTCTAAAACTCAAACACTCCAATAACCTCTATCATTTCTTTTAAGTATCTCTGAAATCTATAAAATCCCCTTGAACCCTTTAATTCTTTTTCAAGGTTTCGAGATCTTCCATCTTCTTTCAAGATAGATAGATTACTAAGAGATGATGAAGAAGAAGAACTCTCCAATCGTTTCAGCTAATTCTTTGTTCAACGACGAACATCTCCTTCTATTTCCCAAAACAATCACCCCCTCTATCCAAACGTCGCTTCCCAAGCTAACCCCCCAAACCCATCTTTTCTTGAAACTCTCTTTCCTTGCGCGCACTTCGTCGCTATTCGTACCAGTATGTCTCGCAAGTCATGTTAATGCCGCATTGTTCTTCTGTCGCGAATCTGCCCATCTGTTCGTTCGCCATGTGGCTTACGAGGATGTTGAGATTGCATATTGCAGATTCGAGTCCAATGCGGTCGATGCCATATACGAATCGAAGGATGGCAAGCAGTGCACGTAAATTAGAGTCTAACTGAGTACTGCATGATAAGATCGGATAGAGTATCCGTAGGCTATTGCATTATTTAATTCTTAACATGCTAGATAGAAGGTATCGATATTAGTAGTGATATCTATGAGATATTTATTCAGTTAACGATATTCTATTCAACATTACTGCGATAATGGTACGTTCAACTACATTGAGACTAGCATAATGTATAGGCATTGATTGCGCGAATGTTTATACGATTTCGGACTTGTCTTGTAGAGTGGATTAATGGTGTGATTTTGATTGGTATAGGTTCTAAAGCTTTTAAGTTGGAAGCTTTTGCACTGGCCCTTTATTTTCCAGTAAATCAAAATGCAACCATGGTTTAAAATCATATCTTGTATTTCTTGATGAGAAGGTTGTGCCGTAGCTGGTTCGATAAGGCGAAATGTTTTCTTGGTACGGGCCTTGATGGGTTGAAGAAGACAGGTGTTAGAATTATCAAGAAGATAAGATGCTTTGAAGATTCAAAGTACTAAGTACCTGGAAAAATTTTAAGCAAAAGGGGTGATTACGCGGATGCGCGCAAGTATATGCGGTTGCGCGGTATATTAACTGTGCAACTAGGGAGGAGACAGTTAGTATGAGGTGATTAGAGTTGATGGGTTATGAATCGAAAATCTAGATTATGAATGGTTGAAGATTATTTGAGATTGTTGTTGAACTCTGTAAGATTTGTAATCAAGCATTCACGATATTGATAATCGCTTATGTCTAGGCTTATTGTGCAATGAATATTATGCTTGAAGTTTGAATTAGTGATCTTAATGTCTTCAATTCATCATTTGCGATCTTTAATGCATGAAGGGCATCAATCTGCGATACGTGATTACGAATGGTATCTGATCATTTTCATGTATTATTAATGCTCATCTTGTGTATACGGATTTCTAGTCAATTATATCAGTTAATTTAATGTAATATTTAGTTAAGTTATATGTTGATTCATAATTTCGGGTATCATCATTATTTTGTTCAACTGTGTAATCTATGTTTGAATTTATGTTTCAGCAAGTTTATGTTTACTTCGAGTTCTAGATTTGTAAGTATAATGTTGAATTACTATGCTATCTTCTTACTGCAATAAATTCTTATCATTAGCATTAGTGGCCCACTATTATTCATGTATAGTATCTTATATTAAAGTTTATTGTATTACATAGAATTCATGGATTCAGTTGATAGTAATTGCTAGTCGTCCATATTAGAAATTTAATTGAATCTACATGCTATACTATTTTCATTGTATATTAACATTAAATATTGTATATGGTATTGAATGACTTATGTAAACTTTATTGAATCACAGATATATAGCTCATATTGAGATATTATTTTATCAAATTGATAAAATGAAAAGACTTAAATTTATACTTGCTAAATTAATGTTAAATATATTAATCAATGAATAAATTTATGATAGATAATATGTTAATTTAATTTATATAGATAAAATTATCGTTATATTTATTTTATGACATGTAATTTAGATAATATGATATAGACTTAATTATTATATAATGTTATCAATTTTAGACTTATTTAAATATTATATATAGTTAAAGTAAATTCTAATTAGGTTATTTTACATATAAATTGTATAAAATTTAATTAGTAATCATATACTGTTAAAAGTAAATATTGAATATCATTAAAATCTTACGATGTAAATATAATTATGATAATTCTAACTATATTAATTATTAATATTAACGTAGAATATATTAATTAATGAATAAATATATTTTACAATATTGATTGAGTTAGAAATAATATATTGTTAATATAAATCATTTTTATAATAGTTAAGATTTAAGATATTAAATAAATTAAGTGAATTAAGATACATATTCGATAGGCTCTTATTATCATACATAGTTGCAATAATATATAGATATCTATCACATTCCTGTACACATTTAATTTCAATAAAATAGATAAATATTATGATGACATTACAATCATATCGAAATTTCATATCAGTTTTAAATCATCTATAATAGCTTGATCATATATAGACAATTTTATTGACTTACATGTCAAAGTTTTGATCATACATAGGTCATATCATAAGGAATTTTAAGATACTTATCAGTGTTATGGTAATGACCAATATAAAGTTTGATACATAATCGATTTAATTTTCATAGTGACATCATTATGTCTATTGATATACATAATGATTGTAAACTATTGAGTGCACATTAGGAATACACTGTATCATCACGTAATTTTTTTGGACTTCATAATACATATTGCCTTAATTTGGATGTACCTAAATGAATGGATGAACATAATAGATAAACATAGTGGACCTGGGAGACCATACAGCGATATCCAATCGAGTTCTGCTCCACCTCAAGCTATGGACGCCAAAATGCTTGGATGTAACCGCATCAATGGTACCACAAATGGACCGACTCCCACACGGACTAGACGCAGCCGGGGTATACTTCACTCGCAAATGCTGACTCGGCCCGAACAAGTTCGAGTTCGGCACAAGGAAGCATGTTGCGTCGATCGGGTCATTAAACTTCGGTCGAAATTTGATCAAGTGATCTTTGTTTTTCCCTTCATCTAGGTATGTATGACCTAATCAACAGATTGGATGTCAAATAAACATTACAGTGGACCTCAGGAGGAATTTAATGGTGGATATCCAATCACTGTTGTTTTCTTGTGGCGTGGTCCACCTAACACTTATATCCCTCTAATTTTTGGGATTAAGCCCTAAAATGATTTGTAAAAATGGATAAACATAATGGATGAAACACATACATCATGGTGGGGACCACAGAGCACCGACCATCAGCCACCAGTAGGGCTGTACACGAACCGGGCTAGCCCGGTTAACTCGCTCAACTCGGCCCAAAAAAGCTCGACTCGGCCCGACTTTGAATAGGTCCCAGTTCGGCCCGACTCGGTTTGAAACTTGAATCGACCTCGCCCGACCCGGCCTGACTCTACTGTTTTCATATATATATATATATATATATATATATATATATATATCCTAAATCCTTACCCTAACCATTTGAGACAGAGAAGTGAGAACGTCGCCCGACCCATGAAATTGCTGTAAGGTCCGAAACTTGGCCCGAACTCGCCCGATTGCTGACCAGGCCGAGTTCGAGATGGACGGCATGCATAATACTATTAGTCTATTACATCATGGCAGGGTCCACGTAATTGAGTAGTACCGAGACCTATGTAGTCGAGGGGTTACTACCGAAATTTTTACATGACCCGTAACAACTGTATAAAAGCACACGAGCTAGTGGGGCACATCATATTTCATGTGTAAATCCACTTTGTCCATTAGATGATAACCATTAAAAATTATTATGATATAAAAATTTGATGGGCCACACCAATCAGAACCATGTAAAGGTGATCCTAAGTTCATGTCATGTGGCCCACCTGATTTTTGTAGCTGTATGATTTTTGTATCATCATTCAATATTGATGCGTTACATCTTATTAAAAGTTTTGATGAGAGATGCATGCCATGGTGGCCCCACTTTCAAACCTATTGTTAACGTCCAATCCCATTTTTCCATGTTGTGTGACCTTTCGAGTTTTGGATCTAATTGATTTTTTATCCCAGGTCCTTGTGTCGAGGGAAGAACCTGATGGATGGAGCGGATGGATGTTGTGTATAAAAACGGTGCCTCGTTATTCTAGGCGGCGGATTGCGTGGTGTTCTAGGAGGCGGATTGCCTAACGCGGATGTCCTACGAACTTTCGCAGGAAGGTCCTGCGCTTGAAACTTAGGTGGGGTCCACCGTGATGTTTTTCAGAAATCCACTCCATCTATCCGTTTTGTGACCTCATTTTAGGTGAAGAAAATAAAATGTAGTGGGATACAAGACTCAAGTGGGCCGTATTGAAGGTAAAGGTGGTTAGGGAAATTTCTACCGTTGAAACCTCCCTAGGTTCGTAAATTATGGTTACATGCCATCCATACCGTTAATAACGTCATTTGTGCCGGGATGAACTGAAAACACAAATAATAGCATGATTCAAAACTTTCTTGGCCCCACGAATATTTCAACTGTGGATGTTCAATTATCACATTTTCAGCCCACTTGAGCATTGGATACGGTTCAATTTTGGCCTCGTATCCTAAAATGAACTCAAAAAACGGATGGACGGAGAGGATTTCTCAAAAATATGAAAGTGAGCCCCACCTGGTTCCCTGTGCAGGAACTTTCTGCGAAAGCCTTTCGCAGGAAAACCGCGTGGGATTGCGTACTACCCCAGCAGGGGTTCCATGGGGCCACCGTGATGTATATGTTTTATCCACTCCTTCTATCTATTTCGATACATCATTTTAGTACATGATTGAGGCAGATCAAAGGCTTAAGTGGACCACACACCACAGGAAGCAGTGGGATTGAACTCCTACCATTGAAAACTTATTTGGGCCCACCATGATGTTTATTTTTCATCCAACCTGTTGATAATGTGATGTAGACCTGGATGAAAGGAAAAAATAAATATTAGCTTGATCAAAAACCTCTATGGCCCCTAGGCAGTTTTAAATGACAGGCTTTCAATCCGCAGTGCTTCCATCGGTGTGGTTGACTTGAGGCTTCAATCTTTCTGATTTCATGGCTCATGCTCTATAATGATATATCAAAATGGATGGACAGTGCAGATAAAACTTATACATACGGTAGGCCCTGACAGAGCCCTTGACAGGACCGCCCGTATCTACCTTGATCCAAGGGGGATTGTATTCCATCTGCGTCAAAACAGGTGGTGTAGTGCTGTGGAAGCGGATTGCGTCCTACCCCCGCCCGGACGATAATCCGTCCGGGTGGCTATATGTGGGATCCACATTGATGTAAGGTTTTTATCCGCGCCGTCCATCGATATTTACAGATCATTTTAGTATGTGAACCAAGAAATTAGGTAGAACCAATGTTTAAGTGGACCACAAAGTGAGGGTTGAACGCTTACCATTAAAAACGTATCAGGAGCTGCAGAAGTTTCGGATTGAGCTGATATTTTTTTTTCCACTTCATGCATGTATACATGACCTTATGAATAGGTTGCATGGTAAAATAAAATAAAATCACCGTGGCCCTTAGAAAGGTTTCAACGGTGGATTCATTATCAATACTGCTTCCTTTGGTGTGGTCCACTGGAACTGTGTACGTGCTTCATTTCTATGGTGGTAATGTAAAATGATCTGAAAAAAGGAATAAACGGTGTGGATAAAGTATTCACTTCACTGTGGACCCTACAGATCGCTACCCGGACGGAGTATCGTCCGGGGGGGGGGGGTAGGAAGCAATCCCCTTCCGTAGTGTTGCACGGACTCCTTCCTGTTTCTCAATGTGCGGAACGAAAACGGATTGGCTACTCCCCCTGACACCAGCCAATGGCTGGTGGTCGGTGCTCTGTGGGGCCCTCCTTGATGTATTTGTTTCATCCATTCCGTCCATCTATTTTTATCCGCGCCGTCCATCGATATTTACAGATCATTTTACCATGTGAACCAAGAAATTAGGTAGAACCAATGCTTAAGTGGACCAGAAACTTACCATTAAAAACGTATTAGGAGCTGCAGAAGTTTCGGATTAAGCTAATTTTTTTTCCAATTCATGCATGTATACATGACCTTATGAATAGGTTGCATGGTAAAAATAAAATAAAATCACCGTGGCCCTTAGAAAGGTTTCAACAGTGGATTCATTATCAATACTGCTTCCTTTAGTGTGGTCCATTGGAACTGTGTACATGCTTCATTTTTATGGTAGTGTTGTAAAATGATCTGAAAAAAGGTATAAATGGCGTGGATAAAGTATTCACATCACTTTGGACCCCACAGATCGCTACCCGGACAGATCATCGTCCGGGCGGGGGTAGGACGCAATCCGCTTCCGTAGTGTTGCACGGATTCCGTCCTGTTTCACAATACCGGAACAGACACCGAATACCTCCTGTTTTACGCAGCGCGTAAACACCAAGGTCTGTGGAGTATACTAGTTGAATATGTGAAATCTACTCCGTCCATCATGTTCTATCGTCAATTTTAGATCTTTATAAAAAAAAATGCAACAAGATCCAAACCTCAAATTATCTACACGGGAAGGGACAATGGAAATGTGATGCCAACCATAGATTTTTTTATGTAGGAATACTATTCTATTCATATTTCATCAAACCCATTCATCGTGTGTAAATAATCCTAATGAAGGGAATACCAAAAATAATGCTAATAAAAAACCCATGTGGGCCACACCACATAATCTTATAGATTTTACAAGAAATTTTACATTTATCTCATTGGTGTGGCCCATATAATATTTTTATAAATCTATATTTTATTATATATGGGTTAAATAATTTTTCTCACATGATGAACGGATGAAAGTTTCACGTACAATATGGTGGCCCCAACAAAACTTGTCTATTTCACCAAGCTTGCATAAAACAGGCGTTGTAAAGTACTCCAATCTTATTCCACATGCACGACCAAAAGCGTTTATTTCCCCTTTTCATGCAATCTCTCTCTGTTTAGAATTTCCTTTTGTTTCTAAAATTCTAACCATACTAATCTCTATCACTTTTCTTAATAGGAAACTTTATATGAAATTCAAATATTCAACATATCTCGTATACCCTTTTAAAACCCGGTAGATTTCAAAATCTCTTTCAGTTTCCTTCTCTTTCTAAAACTCAAACACTCCAATAACCTCTATCACTTCTTTTAAGTATCTCTGAAATCTATAAAATCCCCTTGAACCCTTTAATTCTTTTTCAAGGTTTCGAGATCTTCCATCTTCTTTCAAGATGGATAGATTACTAAGAGATGATGAAGAAGAAGAACTCTCCAATCGTTTCAGCCAATTCTTTATTCAACGACGAACATCTCCTTCTATTTCCCAAAACAATCACCCCCTCTATCCAAACGTTGCTTCCCAAGCTAACCCCCCAAACCCATCTTTTCTTGAAACTCTCTTTCCTTGCTACTACCCCACCGCTCCTACGTCTCAACCCATCGGATCGCCTTCCATTCAATACCCATCAATCAATCCTGACCATTTATCCCCCCTCAGTTACTATGAAATCCAACGGGCTGCTGCTGCCGAGCTTGATCGCTATATCCGGCTCCAGGAAGCCACCATTCTCTATTCACGCATCGCTGACCCCAGGTTCTCTGCTCCCTAATTGAATGCTATCGATTCCGGCTTCGACCTGCCTAATGCTGACTTGGGAAGATTGCCGCATTGTTGTGGTTGCCGCTCTTCGGCTGTGAAATCGTCGCTGGACCGCCAACGGATGAAGAGGGAGTATATTAGAGGATGCTCGAATGGCAATGGCAGGTCCGGTCCCCCCACTGATAAAAAGAATTACAGAGATGGGTCTGGACAGGGCAATGCCGGTTAGCGTTCCTCACGTGACTCATTTTAATCTCTTTTGAACAGTGTCATAAAACCGATGAAAAAAAGTACGAGATATCTCGTGTGCCTTATTTAAGTGCAACTAACAGTTTGATGTATGCCATTGTCTATATTAGACCTGATATTTCACATGTGGTGGGTGTTATCCGCAGATACATATCCAACCCCAACAATTAACACTAGGAAGCAATGAAATGGCTACTTCGATGCATTCGAGGTACGCGGGTCTACGTCTTAACATTTGAGAAATCATGGGCCAAGTTAATAAGTTATGTGGATTTTGATTGCGCATACAATGTGGATACTAGAAGGTTGACTTTCGGTTACTTGTTTGTGCTAGCGAGTGGAGCGATCATTTGGATGTCGAAGCTTCATTTTATGGTGGTTCTTTTCACAACCGAAGCTGAGTATATGGCAGTGACGTAAGCATTCAAGGAAGATATTTAGTTGAGAGGGATGATAAATCAGTTGGGGCTTCACTAGGAGGCTATGCTTGTTAATCGTGACAACAAAAGCACGATCAATTTGTCTAAGAACTCTGTTTATCACTCATGTACTAAACACATTTATGTTCGTTACCATTTTATTCGAGAGGTGCTTGAGGAATGAGACATAACTTTGGAAAAGATTCACACGAGCGTGAATTCGACAGACATGCTCACTAAGGTGGTTCCCACAGAGAAGTTCAAGTTCTGTGCAACTTCTTTGGGCTTGGTGAAGGAGTAAATAGAAGATGGAGTGTGCACGAGAAGTGATGTGGAGTTATGATGCAAGGCAGAATTAGAGATGAGGAAAAAAGAGCTATGAAGAATAGGGATTGAAGACATTGTGGAGATTGTTGATTGATATCTTAAATTTGTAAATCAACATGTTTGTCGATAACAGATCGATGTCATCAAGCAGACTTTAATGTCATCGAAGGTTACTTGATGCCGTCGGGAAAATCTATGTTTTATCGTTGGAACATTTTAGTGTTTAATTCAATTACATCGAAGGGGTTCGATGCCATCGACAGTCTGTTAATGCTATCGAAGTGCCATCAAACGATCGTGCAGAGTTACGTAGAGTTGCGTAAGTGCGGGATCTGT
Source organism: Magnolia sinica (assembly GCF_029962835.1). Taxonomy (NCBI): domain Eukaryota; kingdom Viridiplantae; phylum Streptophyta; class Magnoliopsida; order Magnoliales; family Magnoliaceae; genus Magnolia; species Magnolia sinica. The sequence goes on from NC_080588.1 coordinate 56,537,506, forward strand.
TTCATATTTCAATTTTAATCCTCATACATGCTATGTATATGGGTGTAATCGGGAATATGGTGTATCTTAGAGCTTTCAAATTCATTTCAAAGAGTTTTAAGGGCTTGTAAGGGAGATTACAGGCTTGTTGGAATCGGGTAATCTCTATCTCTTGTAATTTTTTATTTTCATAGTCAATTACTGTTGTTTTGTACCGTAGCTTTTTCTAGCAAGGGTTTTTCCACGTTAATTTCGGAGTGTTTATGATTTTGCTTAGTTGTGCAATTGGAATACTTTGCTTGATTATTCTGCGTGCTTCCGCGGTCCCCTAACAAATCTATATAAGTTATCTCTATCAACCAATTTAACAATCTAAGTGGTCATCTATCTCTTCCAATACATAGACACCGATTGAGGGTTACATGAGATTCCATAGTTGTTAGGTAGAATATTAGACATAGACTATCCATCTTCAGTTTTATGCAAAGCTTCCTAGATCATGTAGACCATTAGATTAAATGGGCCCACCCATCTAAGTTATTTTTCATTGGTATAATTGGGGTGAAATTCATATGTTGAGGTATGAACTGCTTTTTATTGTGAAAATTAAATAATGAGAATCCAAGCGACGAGATATCATATTCGCCTTCGGTCCTTAGCGATTGAAGATGAAACTAATCAAAGTTGAAATAGCATAATGCTCCAATACTCTTCTATGCAATTAATATTATTGCCTAAATAAAAGGTAGGTTATGAATATACGAAAAGAGTCACATCTTATACGTGATGATTTATGTATTATAGACTCAACATATTGCGTGTATAGTCTATTTTATGACATGAATTATAGAAATGTATATAAACTTATTATTTATACATTGCTTTGATTTAATCTAATCATTATAACGTGTGAGCAATCAATTTTATGGGGGACTCTCTATTTCCTCATCTACCATTTTCTTTTGTACAAGAAGATAAAATTAAGTGTCGTTATTTTAGTATACAATGATAAAAGTCTTTAAATTGGTTGGACTCGATTACACTAAAAAAGTAGTTTGGTCGATACCAAATTATACATCTACATGATGAAAATTCTTTGATAATAACGTTAAGTTTTTAGAACTATTAATTAGCATTGAAAAACTTATCCGTTGACAATATTGAATTTTTGATAGATTTTGAAAATAATATTGTTAAAAAAGTAAATATTTTATAATATTACTTTAAAAATTATTTAAATCGATGTTTTAAATAAAAAAATAAATGAAAGTTCCTAAATAAAGTTGGTTAGTTAAATAAGTGTGTATATTACTGATTACATGAGTCAACTCCAGCTTGGGTTATTAAGTGTTAGTTAAGCATTAATTTAATACTCAAATATATGTAAGATGATAACATTTGTTTTAGTTGATCCCACACCACTTATTCATATAATATTAAGGAGAGAGAGATATAAAATGAAATGGAATACTTTTTACCCATCCATCCCTTACTCGGAGAAGATATCCTCATTTAATGCATCTCATAAATCACAAAATAATAAATTGTATTGTTGCCCATTGAGGGACAATCTAAGTCATTGATCATGATCCGAATGTCATTTTAATCATAGGAATAAAAGAGTTATAAGATCATCTCTACTTCCATAGTGGTTAATTGGACAACTAAATATATATCACATATATGATATCCTTGACTTTATGCAAATGTTCCAAGAGTGTTTCATTCATGTCATCCATCTATTTTTCTAGATCATTTTATGATATGAGACCATAAATGAGTTGTAAACCAATCTCAAGTGGACCACATTATAGGAAACAGTGTTGAATGAACGTGGATCATTAAAAACTTTTTGGGACTCATAAAAGTTTTGGATCAAGCTGATCTTTGTTTTTTCCCTTCATCTAGGTATGTATGACCTAATCAACAGATTGGATGTCAAATAAACATTACAGTGGACCTCAGGAGGAATTTAATGGTGGATATCCAATCACTGTTGTTTTCTTGTGGCGTGGTCCACCTAACACTTATATCCCTCTAATTTTTGGGATTAAGCCCTAAAATGATTTGTAAAAATGGATAAACATAATGGATGAAACACATACATCATGGTGGGGCCCACAGAGCACCGACCATCAGCCACCAGTAGGGCTGTACACGAACCGGGCTAGCCCGGTTAACTCGCTCAACTCGGCCCAAAAAAGCTCGACTCGGCCCGACCGGGAACTAAGTTCGGTTCGAGACGGGCCATTTTCTTCAGCTCGAAACTGAGTTCAGGCCGAGTTCGAACAGGTCCCAGTTCGGCCCGATTCGATCATATATATATATATATATATATATATATATATATATATATATATATATATATATATATATATATATTCCTAAATCCTTACCCTAACCATTTGAGACAGAGAAGTGAGAACGTCGCCCGACCCATGAAATTGCTGTAAGGTCCGAAACTTGGCGCGAACTCGCCCGATTGCGGACCAGGCCGAGTTCGGGATGGACGGCATGCATAATACTATTAGTCTATTACATCATGGCAGGGTCCACGTAATTGAGTAGTACCGAGACCTATGTAGTCGAGGGGTTACTACCGAAATTTTTACATGACCCGTAACAACTGTATAAAAGCACACGAGCTAGTGGGGCACATCATATTTCATGTGTAAATCCACTTTGTCCATTAGATGATAACCATTAAAAATTATTATGATATAAAAATTTGATGGGCCACACCAATCAGAACCATGTAAAGGTGATCCTAAGTTCATGTCATGTGGCCCACCTGATTTTTGTAGCTGTATGATTTTTGTATCATCATTCAATATTGATGCGTTACATCTTATTAAAAGTTTTGATGAGAGATGCATGCCATGGTGGCCCCACTTTCAAACCTATTGTTAACGTCCAATCCCATTTTTCCATGTTGTGTGACCTTTCGAGTTTTGGATCTAATTGATTTTTTATCCCAGGTCCTTGTGTCGAGGGAAGAACCTGATGGATGGAGCGGATGGATGTTGTGTATAAAAACGGTGCCTCGTTATTCTAGGCGGCGGATTGCGTGGTGTTCTAGGAGGCGGATTGCCTAACGCGGATGTCCTACGAACTTTCGCAGGAAGGTCCTGCGCTTGAAACTTAGGTGGGGTCCACCGTGATGTTTTTCAGAAATCCACTCCATCTATCCGTTTTGTGACCTCATTTTAGGTGAAGAAAATAAAATGTAGTGGGATACAAGACTCAAGTGGGCCGTATTGAAGGTAAAGGTGGTTAGGGAAATTTCTACCGTTGAAACCTCCCTAGGTTCGTAAATTATGGTTACATGCCATCCATACCGTTAATAACGTCATTTGTGCCGGGATGAACTGAAAACACAAATAATAGCATGATTCAAAACTTTCTTGGCCCCACGAATATTTCAACTGTGGATGTTCAATTATCACATTTTCAGCCCACTTGAGCATTGGATACGGTTCAATTTTGGCCTCGTATCCTAAAATGAACTCAAAAAACGGATGGACGGAGAGGATTTCTCAAAAATATGAAAGTGAGCCCCACCTGGTTCCCTGTGCAGGAACTTTCTGCGAAAGCCTTTCGCAGGAAAACCGCGTGGGATTGCGTACTACCCCAGCAGGGGTTCCATGGGGCCACCGTGATGTATATGTTTTATCCACTCCTTCTATCTATTTCGATACATCATTTTAGTACATGATTGAGGCAGATCAAAGGCTTAAGTGGACCACACACCACAGGAAGCAGTGGGATTGAACTCCTACCATTGAAAACTTATTTGGGCCCACCATGATGTTTATTTTTCATCCAACCTGTTGATAATGTGATGTAGACCTGGATGAAAGGAAAAAATAAATATTAGCTTGATCAAAAACCTCTGTGGCCCCTAGGCAGTTTTAAATGACAGGCTTTCAATCCGCAGTGCTTCCATCGGTGTGGTTGACTTGAGGCTTCAATCTTTCTGATTTCATGGCTCATGCTCTATAATGATATATCAAAATGGATGGACAGTGCAGATAAAACTTATACATACGGTGGGCCCTGACAGAGCCCTTGACAGGACCGCCCGTATCTACCTTGATCCAGGGGGGATTGTATTCCATCTGCGTCAAAACAGGTGGTGTAGTGCTGCGGAAGCGGATTGCGTCCTACCCCCGCCCGGACGATAATCCGTCCGGGTGGCTATACGTGGGATCCACATTGATGTAAGGTTTTTATCCGCGCCGTCCATCGATATTTACAGATCATTTTAGTATGTGAACCAAGAAATTAGGTAGAACCAATGTTTAAGTGGACCACAAAGTGAGGGTTGAACGCTTACCATTAAAAACGTATCAGGAGCTGCAGAAGTTTCGTATTGAGCTGATATTTTTTTTTCCACTTCATGCATGTATACATGACCTTATGAATAGGTTGCATGGTAAAATAAAATAAAATCACCGTGGCCCTTAGAAAGGTTTCAACGGTGGATTCATTATCAATACTGCTTCCTTTGGTGTGGTCCACTGGAACTGTGTACGTGCTTCATTTCTATGGTGGTAATGTAAAATGATCTGAAAAAAGGAATAAACGGTGTGGATAAAGTATTCACTTCACTGTGGACCCTACAGATCGCTACCCGGACGGAGTATCGTCCGGGGGGGGTAGGACGCAATCCCCTTCCATAGTGTTGCACGGACTCCTTCCTGTTTCAGAATATTGGAACAGACCCGAGGAAACGGATTGGCTACTCCCCCTGACACCAGCCAATGGCTGGTGGTCGGTGCTCTGTGGGGCCCTCCTTAATGTATTTGTTTCATCCATTCCGTCCATCTATTTTTATCCGCGCCGTCCATCGATATTTACAAATCATTTTACCATGTGAACCAAGAAATTAGGTAGAACCAATGCTTAAGTGGACCAGAAAGTGAGGGTTGAACGCTTACCATTAAAAATGTATCAGGAGCTGCAGAAGTTTCGGATTGAGCTGATATTTTTTTTTCCACTTCATGCATGTATACATGACCTTATGAATAGGTTGCATGGTAAAAATAAAATAAAATCACCGTGGCCCTTAGAAAGGTTTCAACGGTGGATTCATTATCAATACTGCTTCCTTTGGTGTGGTCCACTGGAACTGTGTACGTGCTTCATTTCTATGGTGGTAATGTAAAATGATCTGAAAAAAGGAATAAACGGTGTGGATAAAGTATTCACTTCACTGTGGACCCTACAGATCGCTACCCGGACGGAGTATCGTCCGGGGGGGGGGGGTAGGAAGCAATCCCCTTCCGTAGTGTTGCACGGACTCCTTCCTGTTTCAGAATACTGGAACAGACCCGAGGAAACGGATTGGCTACTCCCCCTGACACCAGCCAATGGCTGGTGGTCGGTGCTCTGTGGGGCCCTCCTTGATGTATTTGTTTCATCCATTCCGTCCATCTATTTTTATCCGCGCCGTCCATTGATATTTGCAGATCATTTTACCATGTGAACCAAGAAATTAGGTAGAACCAATGCTTAAGTGGACTAGAAAGTGAGGGTTGAACGCTTACCATTAAAAACGTATTAGGAGCTGCAGAAGTTTCGGATTAAGCTGATTTTTTTTTCCACTTCATGCATGTATACATTACCTTATGAATAGGTTGCACGGTAAAAATAAAATAAAATCACCGTGGCCCTTAGAAAGGTTTCAACAGTGGATTCATTATCAATACTGCTTCCTTTAGTGTGGTCCATTGGAACTGTGTACATGCTTCATTTTTATGGTAGTGTTGTAAAATGATCTGAAAAAAGGTATAAACGGCGTGGATAAAGTATTCACATCACTTTGGACCCCACAGATCGCTACCCGGACGGATCATCGTCCGGGCGGGGGTAGGACGCAATCCGCTTCCGTAGTGTTGCACGGATTCCGTCCTGTTTCACAATACCGGAACAAACACCGAATACCTCCTGTTTTACGCAGCGCGTAAACACCAAGGTCTGTGGAGTATACTAGTTGAATATGTGAAATCTACTCCGTCCATCATGTTCTATCGTCAATTTTAGATCCTTATAAAAAAAATTCAACAAGATCCAAACCTCAAATTATCTACACGGGAAGGGACAATGGAAATGTGATGCCAACCATAGATTTTTTAATGTAGGAATACTATTCTATTCATATTTCATCAAACCCATTCATCGTGTGTAAATAATCCTAATGAAGGGAATACCAAAAATAATGCTAATAAAAAACCCATGTGGGCCACACCACATAATCTTATAGGTTTTACAAGGAATTTTACATTTATCTCATTGGTGTGGCCCATATAATATTTTTATAAATCTATATTTTATTATATATGGGTTAAATAATTTTTCTCACATAATGAACGGATGAAAGTTTCACGTACAATATGGTGGCCCCAACAAAACTTGTCTATTTCACCAAGCTTGCATAAAACAGGCGTTGTAAAGTACTCCAGTCTTATTCCACATGCACGACAAAAAGCATTTATTTCTCCTTTTCATGCAATCTCTCTCTGTTTAGAATTTCCTTTTGTTTCTAAAATTCTAACCATACCAATCTCTATCACTTTTCTTAATAGGAAACTTTATATGAAATTCAAATATTCAACATATCTCGTATACCCATTTAAAACCCCGGTAGATTCCAAAATCTCTTTCAGTTTCCTTCTTTTTCTAAAACTCAAACACTCCAATAACCTCTATCACTTCTTTTAAGTATCTCTGAAATCTATAAAATCCCCTTGAACCCTTTAATTCTTTTTCAAGGTTTCGAGATCTTCCATCTTCTTTCAAGATGGATAGATTACTAAGAGATGATGAAGAAGAAGAACTCTCCAATCGTTTCAGCCAATTCTTTGTTCAATGACGAACATCTCCTTCTCTTTCCCAAAACAATCACCTCCTCTATCCAAACGTCGCTTCCCAAGCTAACCCCCCAAACCCATCTTTTCTTGAAACTCTCTTTCCTTGCTATTACCCCACCGCTCCTACGTCTCAACCCATCGGATCGCCTTCATTTCAATCCCTATCAATCAATCCTGACCATTTATCCCCCCTCAGTTACTATGAAATCCAATGGGCTGCCGCTGCCGAGCTTGACCGCTATATCCGGCTCCAGGAAGCCACCATTCTCTGTTCACGCATTGCTGACCCCAGGTTCTCTGCTCCCCAATTGAATGCTATCGATTCCGGCTTCGAGCTGCCTAATGCTGACTTGGGAAGATTGCCGCATTGCTGTGGTTGCTGCTCTTCGGCCGTGAAATCGTAGCTGGACCACCAACGGATGAAGAGGGAGTATATTAGAGGATGCTCGAATGGCAATGGCAGGTCCGGTCCCCCCACTGATAAAAAGAATTACAGAGATGGGTCTGGACAGGGCAAAGCCGGTTAGCGCTCCTCACGTAACGCATTTTAATCTCTTTTGAACAGTGTCATAAAACTGATGAAGAAAAGTAGGAGATATCTCGTGTGCCTTATTTAAGTGCAACTAACAGTTTGATGTATGTCATTGTCTATATTAGACCTGATATTTCACATGCGGTGGGTGTTATCAGCAGATACATATCCAACCCCAACAATTAACACTGGGAAGCAATGAAATGGCTACTTCGATACATTCGAGGTACGCGGGTCTATGTCTTGACATTTGAGAAACCATGGGCCAAGTTAATAGGTTATGTGGATTTTGATTGCGCATACAGTGTGGATACTAGAAGGTCGACTTTCGGTTACTTGTTTGTGCTAGCGAGTGGAGCGATTATTTGGATGTCGAAGCTTCATTTTATAGTGGTTCTTTTCACAACCGAAGCTGAGTATATGGCAGTGACGTAAGCATTCAAGGAAGATATTTAGTTGAGAGGAATGATAAATCAGTTGGGGCTTCACTAGGAGGCTATGCTTGTTAATCGTGACAACAAAAGCACGATCAATTTGTCTAAGAACTCTATTTATCACTCATGTACTAAACACATTTATGTTCGTTACCATTTTATTCGAGAGGTGCTTGAGGAATGAGACATAACTTTGGAAAAGATTCACACGAGCATGAATTCGACAAACATGCTCACTAAGGTGGTTCCCACAGAGAAGTTCAAGTTCTGTGCAACTTCTTTGGGCTTGGTGAAGGAGTAAATAGAAGATGAAGTGTGCACGAGAAGTGATGTGGAGTTATGATGCAAGGCAGAATTAGAGATGAGGAAAAAAGAGCTATGAAGAATAGGGATTAAAGACATTGTGGAGATTGTTGATTGATATCTTAAATTTGTAAATCAACATGTTTGTCGATAACAGATCGATGTCATCGAGCAGACTTTAATGTCATCGAAGGTTACTCGATGCCGTCGGGAAAATCTATGTTTTATCGCTGGAACATTTTAGTGTTTAATTCAATTACATCGAAGGGGTTCGATGCCATCGACAGTCTGTTAATGCTATCGAAGTGCCATCAAACGATCGTGCAGAGTTACGTAGAGTTGCGTAAGTACAGGATTTGTTTCATATTTCAATTTTGATCCTCATACATGCTATGTGTATGGGTGTAATCGGGAATATGGTGTATCTTAGAGCTTTCAAATTCATTTCAAAGGTTTTAAGGGCTTGTAAGGGAGATTACAGGCTTGTTCGAATCGGGTAATCTTTATCTCTTGTAATTTTCTACTTTTATGGTCAATTACTATTGTTTCGTACCGTAGCTTTTTCTAGCAAGGGTTTTTCCACGTTAATTTCGGAGTGTTTATGATTTTGCTTAGTTGTACAATTGGAATACTTTGCTTGATTCATCTGCGTGCTTCCGCGGTCCCCCAACAAATCTATATAAGTTATCTCTATCAACCAATTTAACAATCTAAGTGGTCATCTATCTCTTTCAATACATAGACACCGATTGAGGGTTACATGAGATTCCATAGTTGTTAGGTAGAATATTAGACATAGACTATCCATCTTCAGTTTTATACAAAGCTTCCTAGATCATGTAGACCATTAGATTAAATGGGCCCACCCATCTAAGTTATTTTTCATTGGTATAATTGGGGTGAAATTCATATGTTGAGGTATGAACTGCTTTTTATTGTGAAAATTAAATAATGAGAATCCAAGCGACGAGATATCATATTTGCCTTCGGTCCTTAGCGATTGAAGATGAAACTAATCAAAGTTGAAATAACATAATGCTCCAATACTCTTCTATGCAATTAATATTATTGCCTAAATAAAAGGTAGGTTATGAATATACGAGAAGAGTCACATCTTATATGTGATGATTTATGTATTATAGACTCAACATATTGCGTGTATAGTTTATTTTATGACATGAATTATAGAAATATATATAGACTTATTATTTATACATTGCTTTGATTTAATCTAATCATTATAACGTGTGAGCAATCAATTTTATGGGGGACTCTCTATTTCCTCATCTACCATTTTCTTTTGTACAAGAAGATAAAATTAAGTGTCGTTATTTTAGTATACAATGATAAAAGTCTTTAAATTGGTTGGACTCGATTACACTAAAAAAGTAGTTTGGTCGATACCAAATTATACATCTACATGATGAAAATTCTTTGATAATAACGTTAAGTTTTTAGAACTATTAATTAGCATTGAAAAACTTATCCGTTGACAATATTGAATTTTTGATAGATTTTGAAAACAATATTGTTAAAAAAGTAAATATTTTATAATATTACTTTAAAAATTATTTAAATCGATGTTTTAAATAAAAAATAAATGAAAGTTCCTAAATAAAGTTGATTAGTTAAATAAGCGTGTATATTACTGATTACATGAGTCAACTCCAGCTTTGGTTATTAAGTGTTAGTTAGGCATTAATTTAATACTCAAATATCTGTAAGATGACAACATTTGTTTCAGTTGGTCCCACACCACTTATTCATATAATATTAAGGCGAGAGAAAGATATAAAATGAAATGGAATACTCTTTACTCATCCATCCCTTCCTCGGAGAAGATATCCTCATTTAATGCATCTCAGAAGTCATAAAATAGTAAATTGTATTATTGCCCATTGAGGGACAATCTAAGTCATTGATCATGATCCGAAGGTCATTTTAATCATAGGAATAAATGAGTTATAAGATCATCTCTACTTCCATAGCGGTTAATTGGACAACTAAATATAGATCACATATATAATATCCTTGACTTTATGCAAATGTTCCAAGAGTGTTTCATTCATGCCATCCATCTATTTTTCTAGATCATTTTATGATATGAGACCATAAATGAGTTGTAAACCAATGTCAAGTGGACCACATTATAGGAAACAGTGTTGAATGAACGTGAATCAGTAAAAACTTTTTGGGACTCATAAAAGTTTTGGATCAAGCTGATCTTTGTTTTTTCCCTTCATCTAGGTATGTATGACCTAATCAACAGATTGGATGTCAAATAAGCATTACAGTGGACCTCAGGAGGAATTTAATGGTGGATATCCAATCACTGTTGTTTTCTTGTGGCGTGGTCCACCTAACACTTATATCCCTTTAATTTTTGGGATTAAGCCCTAAAATGATTTGTAAAAATGGATGAACATAATGGATGAAACACATACATCATGGTGGAGCCCACAGAGCACCGACCATCAGCCACCAGTAGGGCTGTACACGAACCGAGCTAGCCCGGTTAACTCGCTCGACTCGGCCCAAAAATGCTTGACTCGGCTTACTTGTAATTGATCTTATTGGAACTGTGAATATTCTTTTCTAATTTCCTTTCTTTAATGCTTTCGTCCTATATATATATATATATATATATATATATATATATATATATATATATATATATATTCCTAAATCCTTACCCTAACCATTTGAGACAGAGAAGTGAGAACGTCGCCCGACCCATGAATTTGCTGTAAGGTCCGAAACTTGGCCCGAACTCGCCCGATTGCTGACCGGGCCGAGTTCGGGCTGGACATGTTGGCCCGGACCTAGCCGGGCCGGTTTCGGGCTGGGTTTGGCGGTAACTGGGCCGGGCCAAGTTGAACCCAGTTCGACTCGGTTCGGCCCAATGTACACCCCTAGCCACCAGATTGGTAGTAGGGGGAGTAGCCAATCCATTTCCCCATACAAGGGCTCTGTGGGGCCACCCACAGTGATGTATGGGTTTTATCCATCCATCCATTTTTGTAGATCATTTCTTCCACTTTAGGGCCTATCTTATGGACACTTTGGATCATGCACATGCATGACATGCATGTCGGTGAGTGCATGGGTTTGGCTATACACATGTGTAAAGAATTCCGTACTATTTATGGTCTTCTCCGTAGTAATATTGATATGGGGGAGCCCACAATCATATATTTGTTTTATTTACACGCTGTTCATCTGTTCTACTGGTTCATTTCAGGGTACGAGTATAAAAATGAGGTAGATCCAAATCTTAGGTGGACAACAAAAAGGAAACGATAATGATTGCACACCCACCGTTAAAAACTTCTTGGGGCCACATAAGGTTTAGATCAAACTGATATTTGTGTTTTCAATTCATTCATGTCTGTGTGACTTAATCAAAAAGTTGGATAGAAAATAAGCATAATAGTGGGCCTTAGGAAGTTTTTAATGGCAGGGGTTCAATCATAACCATTTTCTTGTGATGTGGTCCACCTGAAATTTTAATATACCTCATTATTTGGCTCATGCTCTAAAATGATCTCAAGAAATGGATGGATGGTAGAGACATTGCTAAGAACCAAATTGCCTCTAGAGAAAACTCTTCAATTTTTTATTTTTTTAGGGAATTTTTTTGACAGTAGCAAATCATCATTGATATATTTACATCCAGCGGATAGCCAGGAAGGAAGCCTTTGCACTGTAACTTCCTGTCATGAAAAGTTATGTGAAATCCACCCCGTTCATCCATTTTGGCAGATTATGATAGAACATGGTTTAAAAAATGAGGCAAATATATAACCCAAGTGGGCCACATGACAGAAAATAATGAGGATTAAATGTATGCCATTGAAGTTTTCATAGGGTCATAGATGTTTTGGATCAGTCTAATATTATTGTGTTTTCAATCCATCACAGTAAGAATGAACTTATGAACTGTGTGGATGACATATAAACTTTAGCATAGACCAAGGGATGTTTCAACGTAGGCATTTCTCCTCGCACTTTTCCCTCTTGTACGACCCACTTGAGTTTTCAATCTGCCGCATTTTTCATCACATGTGATAAAATGATCTGAAAAACAGAAGGATGTGATAGATTTCTCACAAATATCATATTAGGCCCAATCTGATCCCCGTTGGAGGTCGTTCCTTGGAAAGGCAAGTGGAGGAAAAACGGAAGGTACTTTTTTTTTTATAACTTGATTAATGAGGTAGTTTAATAACATTATAATTTAAAAAGGTAGTAAAATAAAAATAACATATTAATATTATCCTTTTATTTATTTTATAATTTAAAAAGGTAGTAAAATAAAAATAACATATTAATATTATCCTTTTATTTATTTATTGGGGTATACCCTGACCTGAGCCCATAATGATGTTTATGTTTCATCCATCTCATCCATCCATTTTTCCAGCTTATTTTAGGCAATTGCCATAAAATTAAGTAGATCCAGATCTTAGGTGGACCACTTATTTTAGGCAATCGCCATAAAATTAAGTAGATCCAAATCTTAGGTAGACCACACCATAGGAAATGGTGGTGATTGAACGCCCACCATCAAAGTCCTCTTGTGGGCCACAAAAGTTTCGGATGAATATGATATTTGTGTTATCTCAATCACTAATATTCCTATGGTGTGGTCCACTTGAGATTTGGATTTGCTTCATTTTTTGGTGTGGAAAAATGGATGGACGGCATGTATAATACTATTAGTCTATTACATCATGATAGGGTCCACGTAATTGAATAGTACCGAGACCTATGTAGTCGAGGGGTTACTACCGAAATTTTTACATGACCTGTAACAACTGTATAAAAGCACATGAGCTAGTGGGGCACATCATATTTCATGTGTAAATCCACTCCGTCTATTAGATGATAACCATTAAAAATTATTATGATATAAAAATTTGATGGGCCACACCAATCAGAACCATGTAAAGGTGATCCTAAGTTCATGTCGTGTGGCCCACCTGATTTTTGTATCTGTATAATTTCTGTCTCATCATTCAATATTGATGCGTTATATCTTATTAAAAGTTTTGATAAGAGATGCATGCCATGGTGGCCCCACTTTCAAACCTATTGTTAACGTCCAATCCCATTTTTTCATGTTATGTGACCTTTCGAGTTTTGGATCTAATTGATTTTTTATCCCAGGTCCTTGTGTCGAGGGAAGAACCTGATGGATGGAGCGGATGGATGTTGTGTATAAAATTGGTGCCCCGTTGTTCTAAGCGGCGGATTGCGTGGTGTTCTAGGAGGCGGATTGCCTAACGCGGATGTCCTGCGAACTTTTGCAGGAAGGTCCTGCGCTTGAAACTTAGGTGGGTCCACCGTGATATTTTTCAGTAATCCACTCCATCTATCCGTTTTGTGACCTCATTTTAGGTGAAGAAAATAAAATGTAGTGGGATACAAGACTCAAGTAGGCCGTACTGAAGGTAAAGGTGGTTAGGGAAATTTCTACCGTTGAAACCTCCCTAGGTTTGTAAGTTATGGTTACATGCCATCCATACCGTTAATAACGTCATTTGTGCTGGGATGAACTGAAAACACAAATAATATCATGATTCAAAACTTTCTTGGCCCCACGAATATTTCAACTGTGGATTTTCAATTATCACATTTTCAGCTCACTTGAGCATTGGATACGGTTCAGTTTTGGCCTCGTATCCTAAAATGAACTCAACAAACGGATGGACGGAGAGAATTTCTCAAAAATATGAAAGTGAGCCCCACCTGGTTCCTGTGCAGGAACTTTCTGCGAAAGCCTTTCGCAGGAAAACCGCGTGGGATTGCGTACTACCCCAGCAGGGGTTCCATGGGGCCACCGTGATGTATATGTTTTATCCACTCCTTCTATCTATTTCAATACATCATTTTAGTATACAATTGAGGCAGATCAAAGGCTTAAGTGGACCACACACCACAGGAAGCAGTGGGATTGAACTCCTACCATTAAAAACTTATTAGGGCCCACCATGATGTTTATTTTTCATCCAACCTGTTGATAATGTGATGTAGACCTGGATGAAAGGAAAAAATAAATATTAGCTTGATCAAAAACCTCTATGGCCCTTAGGCAGTTTTAAATGACAGGCTTTCAATCCGCAGTGCTTCCATCGGTGTGGTTGACTTGAGGCTTCAATCTTTCTGATTTCATGGCTCATGCTCTATAATGATATATCAAAATGGATGGACAGTGCAGATAAAACTTATACATACGGTGGGCCCCGACAGAGCCCTTAACAGGACCGCCCGTATCTACCTTGATCCAGGGGGGATTGTATTCCATCTGCGTCAAAACAGGTGGTGTAGTGCTGCGGAAGCGGATTGCGTCCTACCCCCGCCCGGACGATAATCCGTCCGGGTGGCTATACGTGGGATCCACATTGATGTAAGGTTTTTATCCGCGCCGTCCATCGATATTTACAGATCATTTTAGTATGTGAACCAAGAAATTAGGTAGAACCAATGTTTAAGTGGACCACAAAGTGAGGGTTGAACGCTTACCATTAAAAACGTATCAGGAGCTGCAGAAGTTTCGGATTAAGCTGATATTTTTTTTTACCACTTCATGCATGTATACATGACCTTATGAATAGGTTGCATGGTAAAAATAAAATAAAATCACCGTGGCCCTTAGAAAGGTTTCAATGGTGGATTCATTATCAATACTGCTTCCTTTGGTGTGGTCCACTGGAACTGTGTACGTGCTTCATTTCTATGGTGGTAATGTAAAATGATCTGAAAAAAGGAATAAACAGTGTGGATAAAGTATTCACTTCACTGTGTACCCTACAGATCGCTACCCGGACGGATTATCGTCCGGGCAGGGGTAGGACGCAATCCCCTTCCGTAGTGTTGCACGGACTCCTTCCTATTTCAGAATACTGGAACAGACCCGAGGAAACGGATTGGCTACTCCCCCTGACACAAGCCAATGGCTGGTGGTCGGTGCTCTGTGGGGCCCTCCTTGATGTATTTGTTTCATCCATTCCGTCCATCTATTTTTACGGATAATTTTACGGTATGAGTCCAAAAATGAGTTATATCCCAATCTCAATTGGACCACATGACAGGAAACAGTGTTGAATGAGTGCTGACCATTAAAAACATTTTGGGGGCCATAGAAGTTTTGGATCAAGCTGATTGTTGTTTTTTCCCTTCATCTGGGCTTGTATAACCTAATCAACAGATTGGATGTCAAATAAACAGTACAGTAGGCCTTAGGAGAATTTTAATGGTGGATATCCAATCTCTATTGTTTTCATGTGGTGTGGTCCACCTGAGATGTATATACCTCTAATTTTTGGGATAAAGCAATAAAATGATGTTTAAAATTGAATTAACAGAATGGATGAAACACATACATCATAGTGAGGTCCACAGCACACCGACCACTAGCCCCAGGGCTGGTGTCAGGGGGAGTAGCCAATCCGCTCCCCAGACCCGAATACCTCTTGTTTTACGCAGCGCGTAAACACTAAGGTCTGTGGAGTCCACCAGTTGAATATGTGAAATCTACTCCGTCCATCATGTTCTATCGTCAATTTTAGATCCTTATAAAAAAAAAATTCAACAAGATCCAAACCTCAAATTATCTACACGGGAAGGGACAATGGAAATGTGATGCCAACCATAGATTTTTTATGTAGGAATACTATTGTATTCATATTTCATCAAACCCATTCATCATGTGTGAATAATCCTAATGAAGGAAATACCAAAAATAATGCTAATAAAAAACCCATGTGGGCCACACCACATAATCTTATAGGTTTTACAAGAAATTTTACATTTATCTCATTGGTGTGGCCCATATAATATTTTTATAAATCTATATTTTATTATATACGGGTTAAATAATTTTTCTCATATGATGAATGGATGAAAGTTTCACGTGCAATATAATGGCCCCCACAAAACTTGTTTATTTCACCAAGCTTGCATAAAACAGGCATTGTAAATAGAGCGGGGCATTTCTAACCCGATTCGGTGGATCCGACCCGACCCGACCCGATCCGTCCCGTTCCGATCCGATCCGACGGCCTGGATCGGTGCGGGTCGAGTTGAACCATCTAGATCCGAATGCTTTCCGGATCGAATTCGGATCGTGGTTAATCCGGACCGATTCGACCCGAAACTCGATTCGAATGGATCTGATCCGACTCGCCCCGACCCGATCCGGAGTAGATAAACCACATGCATTGATATATATCTGTTGTAGGTTAGCTGCTGCGGAAGGCTCTCTCAGGGAGTGTGGAAGACGGAGAGAGGACGCCTGCTGCGGAAGGCTTCCTATGCTGGGATGCAAGGTGGGGTCTACCGTGATGTTTATGAGAAATCCAACCCGTCCATCCAATTTTTGAGCTCATTTTAGGGTATGTGACCAAAAATTACTAGGATCCAAAACTCGACTGAGCCATATAAGATGAAATAGTGAGAAAAGAAATTCCTATCGCTGAAACCTTCCTAGGATCCGTCTTAATGTTTATATGCCATCCAAACTGCGTATAAGGTCTTTTTTACTGGGATGAAGTGAAAACTCCGAAAACAAAATACTTTGACTGATACAAAACTTTGATTGCCATCTAAATATTTCAATGGTTAAAAATAAATTCCCACTTTTCATCTCTTGTGAGCCATTTGAATTTTCGATCCACCTTATTTTTTCACACTGGTCCTAAAATGAGATTGAAAAACAGATGGACGGGTTTGATTTCTCACGAACATCGCAGTGGGCCCACCCGGAATACTAACGCAGGAGCTTCTGCGAAAGCCTTCAGCAAAGACGCACTGACGAGTGAGACGGTGAGAGTGGCGTCTGACGCTCCTCGAGCTCCGGGTTGTACGAACGGTTCAAAGGAGATAAAAGTTATATGCCCCACTGAGATGTATTTATTATATCTACACCGTTTATATATTTTTAGAGATAATTATAAAATATTATCCAAAAAATGATTAATATCTAAAGATCATCTGGACCACACCACAACTAGCAGCAGATATAATTATTTTCAACTTAAACAATTCGCGTGGTCCACTTGATAGTTAGATCTATCTTATTTTTTGTCTCAAGCCTTAGTACGAGCTCGCAAAATGCGTGAACAGTTTGGATATAACACATACCCCATGATCAAACTCACAGGACTGGCTAATGTCAATACAGTGCAATGCACTATGCACTACACGCCGCTGTGCTTTCTTGCTAAGCGAGCCACCGCCACTTAGCTTTCGTTTTCGTACGCGGATTGGCTACTCCCTGCCATCAGCCGGTCAGTGCTCTCTGGGGCCCAACATGACTAATTTGTTTCATCCATGCCGTTCATATATTTTTCCATATAATTTTATCATACGGGACTAAAAATGAGTTAAATATCTATCTCATTTGGACCACATTACAGGAAACAGTGTCAAATGAGCTTTGACCATTAAAACCCTTCTAGGTCCATAAAAGTTTTGTATCAAGCTGATATTTGTATTTTCCCTTCATCTGTGCATGTATGACATAATTAACAGATTGGATGTCAAATAAACAGTACACTAGGCCTTAGTATGATTGTAATGGTGGATATCCAATCACTATTGTTTTCCTTTGGTATGGTCCACCTGAGATTCATATCCCTCCAAATTGTTGTGTCAGGCCTAAAATGATCTTTAAAAATGGATGAGTGGAATGGATGCAACACATATATCATGGTGGGGCTCACATAGCACTGACCATCAGCCACAGGGCTGGGGGCAGGGGGAGTAGCCAACCCTTTCCTTGTGCTTTCGTGCAGAGCACGTCTGCACCACGTGTCGTGCAAAGGAGGGAAACGGATTGGCTAGTGGTCGGTGCTATGTGGACCCCACTATGATGTATGTGTTTCATCCATTCCGTCCATCTATTTTTACAGATCATTTTACAGTATGAGACCAAAAAGGAGGTATATTCCAATCTCAAGGGGACCACATTGCAGGAAACAGTCTTGAATAAGTGTCGACCATTAAAAACATTTTGGGGCAATAAAAGTTTTGGATCAAGCTGATTTTTGGTTTTTCCCTTATCCGGGCCTGTATGACCTAATCAACAGATTGGATGTCAAATAAACAGTACAGTAGGCCTTACGAATATTTTAATGGTGGATATCCAATCTCTATTGTTTTCATGTGGTGTGGTCCACCTGAGATTTATATCCATCTAATTTTTGGTATCAAGCACTAAAATGATCTATAAAAATGTATGAACTGAATGGATGAAATAGATACATTATGGTGGGGCCCACGGAGCACCGACCATCAGCCACGGGGCTGGTGTCAGGGGGAGTAGCGAATCCGTTTCCGCAAAGGAGAGAAAAGCCTGCGCCTGGAGATCTGAGTTGTACGAACGGCTCAAGTGAGATGAAAATTACATGGCCCAACGATGATGTATTTATTATATCCAAACCATTTATTCAATTTTGCTGGTCGTTTTAGAGCATTTGAGAAAAGGTTGAATCATATTTAAATCTCAAATGGACCACAACGGAAATAGCAGCAAGGGTGATGATTTTTACCATTTAATATTTTGATCTGAATCGTGCTCAACCCGATCCGAATTGGATTTTCTAACCGAGTCAGACTCGGTTCGGGTCAGACCAACTGCAAATCGGATCTGGTCGAGTCAGATCTCCCGGATCCGAATTCGAATCGGATCGAGTTCGGATTAGCCGCCCTACATTTCGGATAGGATCGAGTTGGACCGAATCCGATCTGACTCGGTCCGATGCCCAGCTCTAGTTGTAAAGTACTCCAGTCTTATTCCACATGCACGACCGAAAGCGTTTATTTCTCATTTTCATGCAATCTCTCTGTTTAGAATTTCTTTTTGTTTCTAAAATTCAAACCATATCAATCTCTATCACTTTTCTTAATAGGAAACTTTATATAAAATTCAAATATTCAACATATCTCGTATATTCTTTTAAAATTCCAGGAGATTTCAAAATCTCTTTCCGTTTCCTTCTTTTTCTAAAACTCAAATACTCCAATAACCTCTATCACTTCCCACTTTTTTTAAGTATCTCTGAAATTTATAAAATTTCCAAAACTCCTATACCTTGAACTCTTTAATTCTTTTTCAAGGTTTGGAGATCTTCCATCTTCTTTCAAGATGGATAGATTACTAAGAGATGATGAAGAAGAAGAACTTTTCAATCGTTTCAGCCAATTCTTCATTCAACGACGAACATCTCTTTCTCTTTCCCAAAACAATCACCCCCTCTATCCAAACGCCGCTTCCCAAGCTAACCCCCCGAACCCATCTTTTCTTGAAACTCTCTTTCCTTGCTACCACCCCACCGCTCCTACATCTCAACCCATCGGATCACCTTCCATTCAATCCCCATCAATCAATCCTGACCATTTATCCCCCCTCAGTTACTATGAAATCCAACGGGCTGCCGCTGCTGAGCTCGACAGCTATATCCGGCTCCAGGAAGCCACCATTCTCCGTTCACGCATCGCTGACCCCAGGTTCTCTGCTCCCCAATTGAATGCTATCGATGCCGGCTTCGAGCTGCCTAATGCTGACTTGGGAAGATTGCCGCATTGCTGTGGTTGCTGCTCTTCGGCTGTGAAATCGTCGCTGGACCACCAACGGATGAAGAGGGAGTATATCAGAGGATGCTCGAATGGCAAAGGCAGGTCCGGTCCCCCCACTGATAAAAAGAATTACAGAGATGGGTCTGTTTCTCGATTTGATAATGTGGGTGTTCTTCCACGGCCCCAACGCCCCTGCAACCTGCAGCTGCCTGCTGAGTACTATTCCATGAATGAATTTATTGGACATATAGCGGCTATGGCAAAGGACCAAGCTTGTTGTCGGTTACTGCAGGACAAGTGCGATTTGGGGGGATTGGATGACATCAATGCCATCTTTTTGGAGCTGAAAGATCACCTTTCCGAATTGATGGTCGACCCTTTTGGGAATTACCTTATTCAGAAGCTCGCAGAATTCTGTAATGATGAACAGAGGTTGGAGATGGTCTTTGCATTGACAGAGAATGAACATGAGCTTTCCAGTATATGTCTTGATACGCACGGGTATAATTTCTTTAATCTTGATTGAAATTAAAATTTTCAAAGAGAAACAAGAAAGATGATGGGTAGTCAGTGAGAGTAGGATCTTGATTCCCACACTCCCAAAATGGGCCAATGTGGTATCTGTATGACATCCAAATCATTGATTTTGTGGGTCTCGCTTTGCATGTGATGTGGCCTGAAGAATCGAGGTCGTCTAGCCATCACCTGGACTGTGGATGTATAATGAAATTGGCAATTAGATGAGCTGACCAATTTTCTAGATTTGTTATACACCTGTTGCCCACCAAATGACTGAACACAGTCAGAACCGACTGATGAGTGAACTGGATCTCTCATCTATATATCACATTGGCACATGTTGGGAGAATATGCAGGTAGCAATAGCTGGCTTTTAAAGAGATTTAGGAGTCGAGCCTTTCAATAACAGAGATGATTAATGAACTTTTTTCCTGTTTTCCAGAACTCGTGCAGTGCAAAAGCTGTTAGAACATCTCACAACCCCACAGCAGAAATCCCTGGTTGTATCGGCTATTGCACCTGATGCAAGCATTCTGACGAATGATGTGAATGGTCATCATGTCATGTTGTATTGCTTCAAAAACTTTAAGGAACATACTGAGGTAATTTCTGATGAAGTTTATCTGAATTATAACTATTTCTTTGGTAGAATTTTTTGATATGTGCCAATAGTATTTCTTTGCCTTGAGTAATAGGTGTTCCATATCTGCATTACTTGATATCTGTTAGTCTTGTTACCAAACAGGGGCTTGTCACAAAAGTTCTGTGTATCGATAAATATTTTTAATTGAAAACATTTGAAGCTATCTACCTTGTATTTTTAAGACTTGCTTTAATGATCCAAATAGGAGTCTGTTGAATTTTGGGCTGGGTTATTCTTGTCTGGTTCACTGCCTTTTCATCTCTATTCTCATTTTAGTTTTTTATGAAATCGGATTATTGGGTAATCCAAATTCTTGTCATTCAATCATGGGGTTTTGATAGTTATGCAGATAGAGATTTGATAGCTAGACCGATGGAGATTTGATTGTAGGACAGCAGTTATAGGAAAGGATTAGCTAGAATCAATAGGAATTTGTGTGAAAGGATTAGTAAAGAATCAGTAGGAATTTCTGCTTCTTCTAGTACTTGAAGAGGGTTTTCATTCCTTGTATAACCGAGCTTAATGTTATTATCTAGGTGGATTCTTGTGATTCCTTTGCATTTGGTTCTTTCTTCTAGATGGTAGTTAGTGTTAGTCCAACTCCACATATCATATCCTCAGTCTTGGTCTTTTAGTCATGGGATAAGAAGTGTAACTTTGATTGAATTCTTCTTTTGTGACAAAGAAAAATGAAATGACATATATACTAATTTGCCGAAGCTAGGATGTGAATCACTTTCTCGCCATGCATGCTCCTGTTATCTTTGTTCCAGTGTCTTAACTCCATATGGGAATGGAATGTTGAAGGCAATAGATATGTGTTCTTTGTTTCGCCTTTCTGCTCATTCTCTTGGCAACATAAAAGCAGATAATAATTAGAGAGAACAAAATACAGTTCAATGCCCAGTGGAAGCCAGCATTTACACTTTTAGTTCTTGCCACTAAAATTTTTCATAGTAATGGGCGAGTTGATTGTTGACTTAGCTGGTGTTTTTGATTGATAGTCATTGGTTGAAGTCATGGGACCCACCAAATAAGTGATAGGACCCTCTATGGTTCTGTTGGACTACTAAAATGATCTTCTTTCACTAAATCCACAATCTTTTACAGACCAGTATCCACGCTTTTGTAACTCTTCAGAGATCAATGGATTGGATCTCCTAATTTGACCATTGCCTTTTGTCCTCTACTAAATGCATCTTGGTCCAATGTAGATGGACCTATGTGTGGCGCACCACCCAAGTATCTTTTATTAAACAAGCATAACATCTTCCATTAGATATCGTGGAAAGTGATCCATAAATGACAGGTCATTCTCCATGACCCACTTGATCCAACTCATCCCAATGGTCGACCCATTCAAATGTAGACAAATATCATCACTGGTGGCTCTACACTTATCAAAGGACCCTTTCCAGAACAGAATTTTGAGAAAGGATTTTAACCCGTTGGCTGCAACTTTTTTAATGACCTCACAAGAGGTTCAGAAATTCTAAATCTTCTAGAACTAGTAAACTCTATTAATGCCATCCATTTTGAAATCAGAATTGGGGCCATGTTAAGCTTAAGAAGAACAATGTTTGTAGAGAAATGAGTTGTTAGATGAAAGCCACCACAACATTTTAATTGGCTCCCAACAAGATTAGGAAAAACATGGACTGAAGTACACATTACAGATCATTATAATGAGTGTAATTTTCTGGATTCTGTTCTATTCCTCTGGTGTCATCAATCTCTTCGGATATTATTCAAAGGCTTCATCTACACATTTTTATTGTACTCAGACCCTGAGTAGGCCTAGTTGACAGAAGATGAGAAGTTACTCTGAATTAATACCAAGTCACGTCCTAGAATGGTGCAGGTTAATAGATTGCACTCTGTTTTCCTACCAATGATGCATGGAAAACCAGACAAGCATAGTTTGAACTGGATGATATTTGAAGGATGAAAGCCAAAAGCTGGTTCAGGTTGTTTGAACTGGATGATATTTAGCTATAATCCATGCACAATGAAGCCTGTGATATAGATGGTCTGGGTTGGTGTGCATTTCTTCCAAGTGTCCTGTGGATGAGTTGTCACAACTGATTTTTCAATACTCATGAACATTAGTCTAGGCAATCATGCACTTTTATGATTATGAAGTCTAAAAGACTTCATCTGAAGTTCCTTAGTCCCTCTGCTCTGTTTTTTGTGTTGTGTGATGGTACACATCCTGGTATTAAGGAGTGCGGTTTTTCTCTTGGTTTAATCCTCCCTCTCACACTGTGCATAGACACAGTTTAGTGTATCTGCAATCAGAAACTAGCCTTATCTCTTCCATTCTGTCTCTATGTTGTAGGCCAGGGTAAATTCATTGCGCACATGACCATACAGTTGTGTTCAATTTTATTTATACCACTTCTGTTAACTTGCTTCTACAACAAGCATCTCTTTTAGGAAAATATACCTTTTTAACTGTTTATTAAAATCAACCATAATTTGCTTGAGTGTCTGAACTATTTTGTGAGTTTATATTTCAAAAACATTTATAAGTCTGGTTTCACACAATAAAATACCATGGAGGTGATTTTGGAAAGTAAGCTTTAAAAAAATTGTGAACCGCTTGGTGGTTTTAAGGTGGTTGGTTCCCCTGCCGGTGGGGGGGGGGGGGGGGCTTTCTATGACTCTCTGGTTGGTGATCTAATCTCCTTTTCCTGCTTGTTGCCTTTGGAGAAGACCACTCCAGTAGTGTCAATTCTTAAAAAGTGGTCCCTACCATTACAATTTCCCTGTTCAGCTGACTCATCAGCTGGGCCACATGTATGTTGATTCAGACATCCAGTAGTTCATTGTTTTATATTGGTGTTTATGATATGATGACTGGATCATCATGTTTCAGGATGGGGCCTACCTTTTTAATGGCTATTATGTCGTGCACATGTTACACCTTAGCACGTGTACAAAATGGAGTCCTAATATACATTTGGGTCAATGATAATATGCCTACCTTCATGGGCACTTTTGGATTGTGCCTGAAGCTTGTAGACTACACATGTGAAGATCCAGTAATCAAACTTCCATCCATTCATCCATACGGTCAAAATTTGTAATGGTTGGATGATCCTAATCAGTTGATCAATAACATGTGAAGATCAAGTGGAGAAAAATAGTTTCAATCATCCCCTTGAAACATCTATTTGATAGGTTCCACTGTGTTTTGCTTATTCCCCCCCTACACAAAGTTCCTCTCTCATATATGAGAAGTCAAATACAAGTATGTGGATGCACAAAGGTTGGCCCCACCATGAAGATCATGTGGTGGTGCAGAAATGAGTATGATCCACTTATCATGCAGGTTACATATCTACTAAGGTTGTTACAACAATACACCTTTGTTAGTTTTGCTGATAATGGAATTTCTTTTTTGGCAGCACCTTACAAATGCAATGCTGGACCATTGCGTTGATGTTGCAACAAATCGCCATGGATGCTGTGTAATCCAACGATGCCTAGAACACACCCATGGAGAACAGAGAGAACAACTGGCATCTGAAATTACTGAGAATGCACTTTTTCTTTCAGAAAATCAATTTGGGTCTGTTAATGCTAACCATAGTTATGTTCTCCATTGATGCATATTTTCTTGTGGATGTAACCTGATTTCGCTACTCTTTTCTTTTTCTTTAGCAATTATGTTGTGCAATATTTGGTGGAAATGAAGATACCGCGCTTCACAACCAATGTTATTCGACAGCTACAAGGAAATTTTGCTCACCTATCTTTGCAGAAGTTTAGCAGTAATGTAGTGGAGAAATGTTTGAAGGAATCGAGTGAAGAGGAAGCTGCATTGGTTATTAGAGAGCTGCTTCCAATTGCTGCGACACTTCTACAGCATTGTTATGGTAACTATGTTATGCAGTCGGCATTTTTTGTCTCAAAGGTTAGATCATCTTACTGACCTCATGCTGTCCATAGACATTTCTATGATATACTTTTGAAGATGAGGAATTGCATCAGCAAATAAACAGTTTGCTGAGGGATCTCCCTTTCTGTACATGAAGGCCCATGATTTAGTGATTTGGATCGTTGATCTGATTCCCCATTGTGGATTTGGGTTGCCACACCCAAGGGGAGGAGCCTAGCTCTTCAAACTTCGATTTTCACCCGTTCAATTTTGACCATTGCTGTATTTTCTTTTTAATCATCTATTTGTGGACCACCAACCAATGGGGGCTCGAGTCTGGGAGATTTTCCTGCGTCTCCCACCAAGTTGGGGCCCATCTAATCAACAAGCTTGATTACCAAATTGTGTCCCACATCTATAGATTTTAGGCAATGGTGTCTGTAATGGTCACTGCCACTACCGTTACAATACAGGCTGTAATGGCTGTTACATTTTTTTATTTTTTTGAAAAAAAGAAAAGAAAAAACCTATTTCGGCGCCATAATGCCATTATGGCCATTACAAGCTGTAATCGGGTCGTTAATGGCCAATTTTTTCTGGTATGGTGGTTAGACAACCATTTTGGAATTCCTTTATTAGAGGGCTTCTGCTTTAAAATTTGGTTTGTTTCTTTATTCTAATGGTTTATTCTTTTTACTCAACATGATGGCAGGGCCCCATCCGTGATACTATAATTGACCTTGTTCGGAAGCATTTCCCTGTTCTGCGCAGCCATCCTTTCGGGAAAAATGTTGCAGCTTTAGTCAATCCACGGAGGTAGCATGTAAATGTCGAAGGTAGGTAGAAAGGTATCTCTAGTTCCAGTCAGGTGTCAGTTTTAGGTTGTAAAGAGAATAACTATTAGCAGTCTTAGGTTCATTTATCTATTGGTTGTTGTTGGTCGGGAAATGTTGTGATTAAAGAGAGAGCTTTTGTGCATTCCCCGGGGTGGAATAATTTGTGGCTTGGAAGTTGTGATTAAAGAGAGCTTTTGTGCATTCCCCGAGGTGGAATAATTTGTGGCTTGGAAGTGATGTTGCGAAGGGTGTACACAAGCCTTTTTGAGGGGTGTAAAGGGATATTTTCTTTTTTATGGCCTATTACCTAGGTGCATTTGTTCTTTGTATTTGAGGGCCTTACGTGTTGCTTGTTATACATTGAATTTTAAGTCATGGATTATTAAATACAGTTGAAAATATGGTTTCTCTTGTTATTATCCATCTTCTCTTGCACTTTTTTCCAGATTCATTCCTAAATCTGATGGTTTATTTATTTGAGTATGAATCCTACTTATGCCTTCTTTATGAACCTAAGAGACTTGATGGAAGTTTGCTCTTCTATGGTTTCATGAGTTGATGTTTGTCAACTTCTATAGTGACGTGACTTTTCTCAGCTTTGAGAGATTGTAACTCAGATGAATGGTGATCATTCTCTCCATCTAAATCACTAGATCCATCAAAAATATCATTTAGGGTGTTTTTGGTTGCACTGAATTTCATGAAAAAACATGAAATTTGCACCAAATTAGACTGATTAATCATGAAATTTCATGTTATTGATGCAACCAAAAGCGTTCTTGTGCAAAACACTGTCAGATTATGATACAATAATGATTTACAAGGACAAATGATCTGTAGGTAGTATAGCACAATTCTCAAAATTATGACTTAAGGTGAATAGATGTGTGCTACATCATATGATCTAATGCAAGTACCCTACCTTTATGATAAGGTTGATTTGCCCAAGCAACATAAGACAGGTAGAGTAGTGATGCTTAAAAGAAGTTGAAAGAATGCTGCTTCCATGGTGTTTATTAGTTTTTAGAAAATGAATTAGAGTACATTCAGGCGCCATTTTGTGTATGGTACAACCATTGTAACTATACCAAGCAACCCAGACCAACCAGTTCTAGGCTACACGTGTCAATGCTAAAAAATTTCAGCAATCCAACTGTTCCATCTTTGGGCTTTCTTCCAGGTCATTCATCCAAATCTTTCTGGACTTAAAATAAAGGGTGATGGATCATATAGTTATATTGACACTTTCAATCAACAGAATTGGTGGGGAATTCCATCCAAAGGGGCGGCCCACTGATTCAAAATTGTAGATCCATCACCTTTTCCACCACTCCAAAACCTTCTTTTAAATAATAAACCCTGAAGCCTAGATTTTTTAGAAAACAAATCAAAATCAACAATCTTCGTTTCTAGGAATGCATGTGCATCAAGATTCATTCCATTCCACAAGCAAATGTGCAATCAAAATATTTATGTTTGATTTCTACTAATGCATGCATATCCTTTGTCACCTCTACAGAGAAAATTCCTGATTGTACAGTTGTACATACGTGCTTACTACTATTAAGATAATATTTGGTTGTACAATACAGTTTTACCTTTAATTACTTCTGTCATTTTTACATCTTCTACTCTGAAAATTCCATGCCCATTAGATTACAAGTTTGTGAGGGCAGTATTATTTTCCACCCCCTAAATTTTTATTTTTCCATACAGAGGTAATTCGGTCATAGTAAGTTTTACTATTAGGGCAATAATAATCTTTTCAATGAGGACATCACCCCCACACACTAAATTTAGACCCTATTCATGCCAGTATGCCTGAAATGTCCAATGAAATCTGCAATCTTATTGAAACATTCATATCCATTATTTCTCAAATTGCCAAACTTCCACTCCTATCTTCTTAAACTATATTACTGATCACCCATTAAATTTCATGTTTGATTTCAACCTCATCTTGAACCATTTACTCCTAAAATCCCAAATTGTAAAACCTTCATTAGAAATTACTATTACCATTTATTCCTAAAATGCTGGCAATTCGAAAACCAAGCAAATAAATAAATATATGTAGAGAGAAGAATTAAGTGAGATGAAGAAGGCCTACAGTTTTAAATTTAGAAAGCAATAAAGGACAAACATGTATAAGTCTAAACCTCTAAGTTGTCCAAGTAAGAACATCTAACACATGGATTCTTACCAGTTACTCATGTTTACTGAGGAAGAAACCAGTTCTATCAGGTCCATTTCTCTCTTCACCTGTTCAAACTCCACAGGGAATTCTTCAAAACCCATGCACGGGTCTTGTTGTTCCAATAGAGAACCAGAGGAAGTGGAGGAAATTGTAGTAGCAGAGGCCCAATTGAAGAGCAGAGAAAGGTCCATATCATCAAATGGCACTTGCATTTTTTCACTTGTTTGCTTCTCTCCAATAGCATGGAAATCTTGACTCACCAAGGAAGGGGATGGGGCCTCATCAGTGCATTTACCTTTGGTTTCTTGGCCTTCCTTGCCTTCCTTGCCTTCCTCACCTTCCTCACCTTCCTCTACACCCAAGCTTGTCCTCCGTATATACTCTTGCAATAAGATGCTTGGCCGACCTTTCTCAGCGGTCTTCCGGATCCTCCTCTTTGGTAACTGCCTCCTCTTTGTAGTGTTCCAATGGTTCTTGATCGAGTTCTCGCTTCGACCAGGAATCCTTTTTGCAATCTCAGCCCATTTGTTTCCCAAGTCCTTATGTGCTTCAATCAATGCTTTATCCTCCTCTTCCGTCCATGTATCCTTCTGCAAAAAGAAACCATTGCTTTCAAACTAAGCTATGTGCATCGATTATAACATGCAATTTCTGTGACCAGTCTAATGAAGGAGGGAGAAACAACTGGATTCAAACTAAGCGATATCTAATTATACAGAATATAACATGCAAATTGTGCAATCAAACGGCTCTATCAAGAGGAGAAATCATAGTTTTGAACTAATAGATCTTTAACTATTGGATTTGTGCAATCTTCTGCTCAATACGAGATAAAAGATACGGGGACCCGCCTTGATGTCCGGGCGAAGATGATTATACCATCTCTCTCTGCATTGTTTTCCAATGCGACCATCGAGCATCGATGCGATGTGGGACCACTTCTTCAACCCATGTTGTTGAACTAGAATCATTAGCATTCTGTTGAAATGGGTCATTGATTTAGTAATAGAATTGAGTGAAAGACATGAAAAGAAAAAAAGAAAAAAAGAAATCAATATGAATAGTAAATGACTTGACCTGTCCTCTTCTGGCCTCCATTGCCCCTTCACCAAATAAGATTTTAGTGGAGCTTTCATGCTTCTTGGGAAGAATAGCGGCTCATTCATTAAAGAAGAAATCTTCTTCTCCTGAAATCTCTGCATTGCTTCTTCACCTACATACATCACATGACAGAGAGAGAGAGAGACAGGGGCAGAGGGATATGAAAATAGCTAGTCATTTAATAACCACCATGGCGAATTAACAACCGTCGCTTGTGGATGTCATCGACGGCTGATATTAGCCCACGGTTGCGACGTTTGAGCTTCCCTCTTCGAAAGAGTACCAAAATGCCCCTACCTGACTAATGAAAGTACCGTAGTGTCCATCATATCGTGGCTTCGATACGATATGACAAAACTGCGAGAAAACAATTATATCTCGATGCATTTTCTCCATTTCGGTGTCTTTGATAGTAGATGATATTGATGTCTCATTTATGTTACTTCCATTATAAGTTGTGCTTGAAACAAAATCAACCATAAAAACATTGCATGAATCAAATTTTAATATTCCAATTTAAGTTGTACATCCATGCACATGATTGTTATATCAATTCGTGAAATTTTGCCGATATCTCGCAAGTATGAAAAAGATGCCTCCACATTTCGAAATGTATGCAGCATATGTCATAGCCCTTATTTAGATATTTTACTTATATTGATGAATTTTCTATTTTTGGCCTTTCCACATGTCGCACCATGAGTCGCTCCACATGGTGTGACACATATGGTGTGCCAGCCATTGGAGATATTGCCCGAGCCATACACAACACCATGCATGCCACAAAATGCATGGCTATATTCCAGCACAATAGCATGCACTTGGCAAGAGCCTTCTAAGCATGGTGCTGGCCTTGATCCTCTATTTAAGTATAGGATTTCAACAGTTATAATCTCTTCAAAAATGTGGTTTTATGATCCTTGACATGGGTTTGTTAAATTGAGCCTTGTAATTTCCATAATAGAAAGTTGGGGGACAATTTTTCCAAATTTCATTGTGGGCTTATCCTCCAGTAAAAAGCAAACTATATTCTCAAGAGGGCCTGTAATCTTCTATTTAAAACCTTCCTCCAATGGCAAAATTCCATTTTTAACTGTGGATTTTGTTTAATGAGAGTTGGTGGATTTTGTTTAAGGAGGTTAATGTATTCATTTGTGCCATGGTGTGGCCTTTTTATCAAACCCAGTAACTTAAGGTTGTTCACTGAATTTTCATCACTGGTCTTTGATATTTGTTAAGGTAAATGATCTTAAAGAAGAACCCCAAAACAACTAAGTTCAAAGACTCTCTCTCTCTCTCTCTCTCTCTCTCTCTCTCTCTCTCTCTCTCTCTAACATGCAGTGGTTACCAAAGTTTAAAAACCTGAAAACTACTCCACTCCAGTCAGACTGTTTAGTAGACTCCTAAAAATGAGTTCATATCATTTATGCATTAGAGATCTTGCTATAATACAAAATTACAGTGATCAAGATATCTAATACACAATTACCATTAACTAAAATCATATACACATTTTTTAGGTGTCTACCAAACAAGGCCTAAGTATTAAAAAAACAGAAACAGAAATTAAACAATTTCATTGTAACTTGCTGGTTGGGACAGTGAAATAAGCAAAGGTTGTGATCTTGATTCCTACTCTTCCCTTTTTAGATTTAGTTAAAAATCCACTTAACAGGGTGAGTGGCTCAACCCAGTAACTGTGAGTAGCCTTGGATTGCATAAAGCTCTAGAGGCACAGCTCTAATTCTACCACCTAGATTGAATTCTATGGGCAACATCCTTTCCAAGAACCAAGTACTCTAGTTAGGAGTGATTAGAAATACTTGGTTATTACTATTGAGTATATTGGGAGAAGATATCCCTTCTCAACCACACATGGCAATATCGAAGTCAAAAGACATTTATACAGTTTCCTTTTGGTTTCAGTATATTCATGGATTCACACTGATCCATTGTTCAAAGGGTTCAAAGGCAAAAAACGAAGAAGCAGATCTCAATACAAACTCTCTCTGGACCGCAAAAGTGCTAGCTGGATAAACATTACATCTTTGATGATGATCAGGCTCCACAAAGCCTAAGAGAGCACTGATCCATCTATAGGGCCTATCAAATGGACAGCTGTGATTGATCGATTGACAGCCACTTTTAGGATTGATGGTGATTGATACCTTTACCAAACAGTACTTTACATGTACTGGATTCTCTATTTTCCTTCTTTTTTATAAACATAGCCCACATGAAATAACATACTTGTACCATTCATCAGGTGGGGCCATCCTGTTCTTGCCATTGCTCAAAAGTCAGGTTGGTCAATAAAATCAATTGACCCACATGTGTATAATGTATACAGATCATATAAGGGGCACGTTAATCAGGCCCACCTGATGAATGGACCAGATTTCTCACACCTGTGCATTCAATCCTCTACAAAATATTTCCATGCAGCTAGCCTGGCATTTCTCAGAAATAGGAAGCATCTCTGCATTTGTCATATGCGTTTCTATGCATCCATACGCGCGGTTACCTGAGCCATGGGGTGGGCCCATTATTGGATTGACGATGCCTTAATGTCCATCTCCCCTTCAGATGGGAGACATCTTTTGAGGGGCACCCCCCTCTGGACGGTTAGGATTTAGGCGTGTCCTGGCTCCTATCAATTTAATTGATAGTCATCGAATGTATGCTTAGAAAGCAAACCCTACCAATTTCATTCTTTGTTACTTTTTCTTTTTTTTTTTTTTCTATTCCCTATCCACAGTGGGGTCCACCATCTGGACGGCTAAGTATGTCTACCACCCATGCATGTTGATGTTTGTGCATGAATAATCGATGGTAGTGCAGAGTACTGTATAATATAGTCTCGAGCATTTTCTCTATTTGGCACAACAAATTCTAAATCTGGGGCCCGAGTTGTGATCTACATTTCATAGGGTCATCCTTCCTATAAGATGATCTTGATAGACTTATTTCGCCCTTGTAAAATGTGGACCATTCGTCCTAGTTGTCTATTTTTATTGGATGGTTTCGATGGTACTGATATGAGAGTCTTTGGGGCCCACCTCAACTGTGCATCAGTTATACCCGTCCATTGTATTCTGTCCCTCATACTCACCATAGAAACCAAATATAACGCCTCTCAAAAAAATATAGATGGCCCCAAAGTAAGAAGCCTAATTTTTATATTATCCTTTTCCTTTTTAAAAAAAAAAAAAAAATTTAATTTTAAAATTTATTATTATTATTATTACACACGCACACCCCACACACTCGCGCTAGTGGAATTTCACCACGTGGGTATTTGAACCCTTGACCGGGTGTTGAAACTCCTGAGAGTCTACCACCCGAGCAAGAGTAAAGGACCCTATTATCCTTTTATCATCTTAAAGTGCATTTGATACATATACATGGTGGGCCCACAAATGGTGGGGATGGTTTCATTAGTTGGATATCCCCTCCCAATGGTTCCTTATGTTGGAGCCAACTTAAATTCCATTGGGTTGCTTTTTTGCCCCATGAACTAACATGGAAGGCACTTCTAATGGACAGGGTAGATTTAATGCAATATCTTTTGGAAGAAATATACCACAATTTCATATAATTTATTTCACTCTTATTATAAATGAGTTTCCATTAAGAGGGTTGATTCAATTTAATTTTAATATCAGATTAATTTAACTGTTTTAAATAAATTAATACATAAAATTAAACATCTAACCATCAAATAACTTTATCACTAAAATAATAATCGTAAGCTTATCATCATCATCCACTAGAACACTCTGAATGTAAGTCTTAATCAATTTAGATCATGAATCTCAGGGTGTTTGGTTGCTGGTATTTTTATATATCTCAACTTAATATTTTTTTGATTTTTCTAAAATAAAAAATTAGTCTATATCTTTTAGTTGATCTTACATTTTTAGGAAATCAATTTCCTAAAGAATTTTACATCACTGAATGAAAAAATAAATAAATTTAAATAGAGTTTTAAGCTTTTCACATGTTTCCTATCCAACCTCTCAACTAAATAAAATTTAATCATTCTAAAAAGGATCCGGACTCGATTTAACATTGCCCAAGCAACATAAAACCTAGAATGAACCCCAACACAACTAAATAAGTTGTTATTTTATCATATGATAAACAAAATCAATTATAAACCTTGATTGGACACAATTTAAAGTATGGTATACATAATTTCAATCATAATTTTTATTTTCCATCTAAATTATGATTTTTGTACTGAAATGTTGTACATGGGCAGTCCAAGTCTTTGACCCAAGCATAAACTCACTCTAAGTTAGGTCAAGGCCATTTAGCTCGTGCCCTAACTAATCGAACAAGACCTAGAGTTTGGGTTAGGCTAGTCATGTAAGGATTGAGCCCAATCCAAGTTACATCCTGCCTGGCCAGCCTAGTGGATGTTCCATGCCCGAAAGATTAGCGGATCAAATGACCCTAACTAGAACAAGGCCCAAAAATGACGGTTGTCATTCTTCTTCTTCTTCTTCTAGATTAAACATGGTGGTCGTTCTTACCCGGATAGAGTGGTTAGGATTGTCCCATCGGTGGTTTTGATCATTGACTGTTCTCGGTGGGTCCCACAGCACAAGTGTGTGGATCTTGCAGGATAAGCCGTAGGCCATTAGCCTTCCTGTGGAAAAAAACAAGAGTCGAATAAACTGATTAAAAAAAACAATCAATGGATGTGAACTTTAACATGCAATCCCATCTTTTCCACCAAATTGTCGTGTCCCTAGAACATCTGGCCGCTGGAAAATATGGATGAAATCTCAAGATTACTAACCATGAAAAAAATACTGATCTACCTTTTAGGTGGTCCAAAAACCCTAATTTTTATCCAAACCATTGGTTGTATTTTTATTTTTCATAACATAGCTCAAAATTATCATAATGGCTTTATTTTCTTCTAAATTTATATTTGTAGTGTTTAGAAACTATTGAACGGTTCAGATACTTACATAAATGATCTATTGATGGAAAAAATGGGGGCTGTACATAAATATTAATATACAGAGTACGTGTAGAGGAAAAAAAATCCCTCTCAAAGACTAGCTATTAACATTGGCCGGCAACTACCGAGAGTAGAATCGCAATTCCAATTCTTTCCGCACGCGCTAACGTTCACTCATGGGAGGTCCCATCCACCAGATGGGCCCAGTAGAAATTTCAGATAGATCAAAAACATTCTGGCCGTCCGAAGGCCACATGTGCATTCAGAATGCAAAACGGATGGATAATTTGATTTTACCATCCATTTCTTAATTCATGGCCTAAATGATGAGAAGAATGATCTAAGTTTCTTGGATAATGTATATTCACTGGTGGTCCACCTTATTGACGGACTAGATTACGTAAAAATATCCACATCTACATATAAACAGAGAATATTTCTCAAATCCTTACTCTCGCGAGTGGCCATCGCATTGTTACAACCAACCAATGCGATTGCGTTAGTTGGGAGGCATAACGTGAAACCGAGGATGCTTTCCCTTCTGCGCGCTGGACGAGACAGGGGCATTCATCTCCCAGTAACAAACACGTTTGGATCCAGACCGTCCATCTAGTAGGTCCAATCAATGGATGGCAGAGAAGTTACAAGGCCCTGATGCATCATCCAATCTTGAAGCTCCAGTTCATGCAAGTGGGGCCCATGTTTAGATGATCAAAACCTTAACATGATTGATCTGACGGTAGATGTACAATCTATAAAAAATATCCCAAGTGAGACGATAATAACCCTTTGATCAGTGGCTTATAGGTTAACGGTTGCCTACTGGAGTATGAAAATCTTTTTAAATCTATGAATATTTCAAGACTATCCACCATCCGTGGTAGGGACCCGCTGTTTGACGGCTCGGATCATCTAACAGAGGCCCCAAATTTACCAACTGAACACTTGATGATGCTTCCAGAAGGAATGGACAGGGGCTCTGAAGGGCCACTGTGATGTATAGGTTTATCCACACCGTCCATCCATTTTTTCATATCATTTTAGGCTGCAAGGCAAAAAATAAAGAAGATCGAATACTCAGGTGGACCACACCACAGGAAGCGGAGGTGATAATAACACCCACAATTGAAACCTTCCTAGGGCCCATCATGATGTTTAATTGCCATCTAACCAACTCATAACGTCACATAGATATGGATGAAGTGGAAAACACAAATATCAGCTTGATCTAATACTTTTGTGGCCCCAAAAAATTTTAAACAGTAAGTTCTTAATCCTCATTGTGTGGTCCACTTGAGTCTTGGAACTGTCTCAATTTTAGGATTGTACCCTAAAATGATATCGAAAAATGGATGGACGGTGTGGATAAAACCCATATCTCACAGTGGCCCTTAAGAGCCCCTGTTCGTTACTAGTTGGGCACAGGCAGGGTAGTACCCAATCCGCGCCCTTCAGGATCATATGGTTTCTTTTCATACGAACGATATCCTCAAATTTACTGTGATGGCTCAGGACCGTCAATTCCTTAAAATGTGTTCATACAGGACAGACGGTATGAACTGCCACGATCCACCCCCTCTTTCCAACAAATACCGGGTAATGGACGACGAGCTCGTTTTTGGATCCAACGCGACGGATCAGAGTAACAGACCGGTCGAAAGTTGAGAGACGTCTGAGAGGGAAGGGCAGCGACTCATAAAAGTCTTTCTCTCGCTCTCTCCCTCTCTCTCTCTCTCTCTCTCTTTCTGTGCATTTTCCAGTCTACCAAAAACACCTCCTTCCAAAGCCTCCGATGCCCGATCCGTCGACCTCCGCACCATCATGGGTTCGTCGCCTCCCTTCCGGCCTTCTCCTCCTCTTTCTGTCTGTCCTCACCCACCATCCTTCTGGTATCTCCTCCTCACACCTACCCTCAGATCCCATCAATTTCGTCCGTCCATTGAGACCCTCCTCATCCATGATCCTACCCCTCACCCTCTCTTTCCCCAATTCATCCCAGCCGTCCATCGAAGGCAATTTTCGCCGCCAGCTGCAGAAAGAGCATCAAACTCCAGATGCCCGCATGCGACTCCACGATGATCTACTTACCAATGGGTATTCACGCTCTTCACTGATCCCTCTTTCTTGAAAATTTCTCCTGCTTTTTAAAAAAATTGAATTTTCCGTCTTTGATTCATTGCAGTTACTATACGACCCGGCTTTATATCGGGACCCCACCGCAGAAATTTGCTCTGATCGTCGATACAGGGAGTACGGTCACGTACGTTCCATGCTCCACCTGCGAGCAGTGTGGCAAGCATCAGGTATGTTACTGTTAAGATTTTTGATTGCTCTGATATTTTCTAAATGGTTAGGATTGTTTGATTATTGTGGTTTTTAATTATGACCTGTTTATGCTCGTCCTCGATGAATGAACGGTTCAGATCATCATATATGCCTGCTATGTCTACAGTATAAAACTTTGGACGTATTTGCTGTGGGGATTGCAATTGCGTAAATTTTTCAATGTTTTTCTTGTTTTGACAGTTGGGTTGATTGCTTTCATGGATTTTTTTTTTTTTTTAAAAAAAAAAAAAACCGGTTTTGCCGGAAGTAGACAAGGAAAAATTCAGGTATATTTGGAAGTAGCTCAGAAATTAGGGGTGGGCAGAATGCTTATATGCTGAATTGATATTTCATTTGTTTCGAGCAGTACCTGAAATGAACAGAGTAGTTTTCATGGTGAAAAGCGGAGGGCTGATAACTTGCTGATTTGGCTTTCTTGATCTGTTTGATCGAGTATAAGAACATAAAGGATGGGTTTGGTTTGTTGATGAAAATCAAATTGCCACCTTTGGCCTCTTTTCGCTTCTTAAAAATGGTGTAAGATTCGATTCATCTTGAGTTTTATTATTATTATTATTATTATTAATTTTGAGGTAGCAACTATAGATTCATTACCAGAACAGGAAGGTCAAATACAAAGCTAAACAAAGGAAAATGGAAAGCCTAAGATTCATCTTGAGTTCAACATGGTTAGCTTACAGAATTCCCTTAGGTAGTCAGCTTGGAGAAATTTTAAAGGAAAACCATTGTTTTGAGTGTGAAAAAGGCTATGAAT
Organism: Magnolia sinica; assembly: GCF_029962835.1. Classification (NCBI taxonomy): domain Eukaryota; kingdom Viridiplantae; phylum Streptophyta; class Magnoliopsida; order Magnoliales; family Magnoliaceae; genus Magnolia; species Magnolia sinica. Next base: position 56,574,460 of record NC_080588.1, read on the forward strand.
ATTTGTTTCTTTAGCAATTGAAGTGCATTGTGAGATTCTAGATCTTAGGAGAGTTGTTGTCATGCCGGCATCTTGAGGATATGCAAGATCATTTGCCAGGTGACTGGTGTCTTATGGATAGATGGGGGCAGAAATGGACTGAAAGCTTAAGCACGTATGTTAAGAAACCGAAATACCCTGCAGAAAGGTAGGTTTCATTTAGAAAGTGGGACTATTGTTTCCACCAGCAAGGCTATATCTGGTTGGCCATATGGAGGGAGGCTCTCTTTGGCAGACCTGATAAAAAATGAAAAGTAGAATGAAACCGTTGTTGGTAGCAACCCAATGTTGTTAAATGTGACCCGCATATTCGCACATGCGAATTACCATATGCATATCACATATGCCATTGCAGTGCATATGCGAATTCCCATATGCCATCATCGCATATGTGATTGTACTGCATATGCGATCACATATGCCAAATTTGCGAGGATATGCGATCGCATATGCGATGGCATACAACATATGCGATCGCATATCCGCCAACTGTTGGCACATTATTTTGTTTGTGTATTTTTGCAAAAAATCAAACTTTTGTAAGTAGTGTAACTTGTAACTATAAGTTTGTAAGTATATTGTTGAATGTAACTTAGTGTTAGTGTAACTAAGTTGTAAATTGTAACTTGTAAGTAGTGTTAGTGTTATAATGTATAAATAACAAACATTAAGATGTAACTTCAAAATTGTATTTGTACAATAAATAGCTTATTGATTGTTTTGTTACTTAACTATATTGTTGAATGTTGAATTTGATGTACTTCATTCATTTTTCTAATAAGTCACAAACTAATTTTATATATGTAAAATTACTATATTAGTTATCTATTGACTTAGGGAAGCTCCTCCTAAGTTCTTATATTTTTCTACATTTTTTTTTTTTCAATTTTTCTCCTTATATATTTTTTTTTCAAAATAAATAAATAAAAATTTGCGACTGCATATGCGATTGTGCGATCGCATATGCGCACAAGCATATATGATCGCATAGAACCACATATGCGGTTTGACAACATTGGGTAGCATGCTGGATGAACCAAGCACGCTAGTGACAGACTAAACAAGAATCACTAAGGAGATTCTTAGAACATGATCAAGTTCCTGGTCACAAAAGTGCAAAAGCTTGATGTCAATTGTTGATCACTAACTAAACGAACCCAATCAACATTAGAACATATTGAAGGAGATTCTTAGAACATGATCAAGTTCTTGGTGATGAAAGTGCAAAAGCTAGATGTCAATTATCAATCACTAACTAAATGATCCCAATCAACATTAGAGTATATGGGTGAATTAAGATAAAATTGCAGTGAATACCAAGGCCTAAGAAGCTTTTAAAATATCAAATAATCTAGCGAACAACTTTCATATGAGGGGCACGAGGAGCATGCATAAACTGGTTAACAACCCTACAACATAAGAAAATATTGGGACAAGTAATCATCCAGTAGTTTAGCTTACTTACCAACCTTTTGTCAGTGGCCAGGTCAGTAGGCTGTCACTAGGAGTTAACATATGATTAATTGCCATAAGGAAATAAAGTGGTTTAACATTTAAGAAACAGGTCTCACATAACAATTTAGGGTATACATACATCCCTCTCTTTGACCTTGCCACTTTAATACCCAAGAAATATCAGAGTGCAATCAAGTTCCTTTTAAAAAAAAAAAAATGGTTAATGAGAATATTTTATTAAGAGCAGAAATGAGAAAAGGAAAAAAAAAAAAAAAGGATTACGAGGGTTGAGGCCTTAGAAGGACCCCAAATGGGAAGAAAAGAGCCAAAAAAAAAAAAAAAAACCCTTAGGACCTCAACCAAAAAAAAAAAAAAAAAAACAAGAAAAACAATAAACAGGAAAACAATACTCAGCTTTGAACACTGTCTCTTTTGTTGATGAAGATTTTCACTAATATCCACAGAGCTCCAGTCTTCTCTAAACTATCTACCTTAGGATTTGCTTCCCTAGGGACTTGCTAAAAGAATAACCAACTGGTTTAAGTATAAGTTTGCCATTTACTCAATTAAGCATTCAAGATTCCGTGGATAGAATCTAGAGGTCATCCAAGCATTCACATTGGAGGAGCTGCCTTCAGAAATGGCCAGGAAAAGGCCGAGTTCTACCAAAATCTTGATAACTTGATGCAACTCTAAAGCCTCTCCATAATTGGATCAATTGACCCTGAGAATTCAAATAGAAGCAAACTGTTAGAACTGCACCAAGCCACCCACCCCAACATGGCCAAGATTCCTCAAAGAGCATCCTTCAAAATCGAAGCCTTCCAGTTACCAACACCTTTCTCCTTCTGCCATTTCGAATCACTTCATCTCAGTTGGAAGACGGTAACGACACAAAGAAAGCTTGGATTTTGATGTTGGATCCCACCTAGAACATTAACAAATTAAGATCAAGTTGGATGCCAAGCTCACCAGTTTGCTTCTGTTGCTGAAAATTCTATGATATCTCTCAGGCCAAATGGACCAGAGTATAGTTTGCACTACCATTCCCCACAGCAATCTTCCAATTGATCCCCAAGCATCGTCCATCCAACTATTTATCAGATCAAGCATAGTATTTGAAAGACCCACTGCATCTTAACCTTGGCTATGACGGCCTCCCAAACCTCCCTGGAATATACATAGTGAATTAGGAGATGGTTGATTGACTTCATCCGCACAACACATGCAACACATGTTACACATGTTAAGCAAATGCATTCATCTACTCCTCAGGTAATCCACTGTCTGCCTCTTATTAAGGCATTAATAAATAGACAAAGTGATGCAGGACATGGAAATTAAACATGATATGCCAAAAAAAAAAAAAATCAGGCTTAAGATCATACTAAATTAGAAACAATCACACAAAATTCCACATCCCACACAAAAATTCAAGCATTCAATCAAGGGGTATCTTATGCGGATCCAAGCCTACACATGCTAAGGCCGGATCAATCAAAATTATAGACCAAACAAGAATCAAAGAAGGGTAAATTCATCCACACATGCACAAAAATAATTCCCCAATCCAAGGGGTTCACAGATTTCAATTCGGGGAACCTTAAGGTTGAAGAAAGGGCATGAAATTGGAAATTTGAGTAATTTAGGGTTAGGGTTAGTGATTTTGGGTGAAAGAGGGGTGAAAAAGAGAAGAGAGACGAACTAGAGAAGTACTGCATGTGTGGACAGTAGCAATGGCCCAGACGCACATGCGTGTGATCCAGGTCACACGTGTGTGGGGCCCATTGTTCAGAAAAAGGCCACCTTGGCTCTGGTCGGCCAGGGGTGGACTCCAAAACCGCCAAATCTCAGCTCGATCCTATACACAGTTTGTGCGTGGTGCTCCGTCGAAGTTTCAGCCCTCCTGCAGGCTAGATTTTGGAAATCTGCTGTAATGGAAAAATGCCTACAAATATTGATGAATTTGCAGATGGAATGCTTGTAGGAGAAGAGAAATATGGATGGAAGAAGGTGGAAGCGAATCGGGATAGGTATGGCTTCGCACCACGGTAGTTAGCCCTTCGAGGAAGGGAGGGTTTCACACCCAATTGAATCTCTACAACTCAAAAATTTAGAGGAGCAGAAAAACGCATCAATTTTATTAATTTTCATTGAATTTAAAAAGACTACAAGGGGTGCCTATTTATAATAAAACCATATACTCCAAAACTCGCGCCATATTCGCAACCTATTACTTGGCGACGAAGTAATAAAAAATAGCAACAAATCAAAGCTATCTAAACTATCCATGATACTCCTAATAACAATAATAAGCAAAATCCAAAGTACTAAATTAATTCGAATAGTGGGCCATGATCATGAAAACCCATTGTGGGATTTACATGACTATCGAGTCCACTCCAACGAACCAAAACGCAGCCCTCCCTGGACGTCGTCATCGATCCAGATCGATGGTGGGGCCCTACTCCTTGCGTACGTGCGTAGTGGGGGTGTGCATGTGCGCGAGATGTCCCTATCGCGAAGCCGTAACATTCACTGGGATTACCAAGTTCCAAATTTTGTTGAAAGCTGAAGCCCTTGCTAAAACGTCACTCCATAACACTTGAATAGTTCTTAGTAGCATTCCACATGGTCACTTTAATCTGGTCGAAAGACGAGGGAACCTTGCATTGGTTACATTCTGTATCGAAGACATCTTGGTTTTCGACAAACTGAATCTCTCTTCTTCGTTTTTTTGTGTGTGTTCTAAAATTTATCAAATATGTTATTTTTGACTAAATGTTCTTGGTTTTAACCTACACTTTAACTTTCTCACTCACTGACTGCTCATTTATGTTGTTATCCAGGATCCAAGGTTTGATTTTGAAAAGTCGAGCACTTATCAACCAGTAAAATGCACGTTAGACTGCACTTGTGACAGGGATAATATGCAATGTACTTATGAGAGGCAGTACGCAGAAATGAGCTCTAGCAGTGGGGTGCTTGGTAATGATATTTTATCATTTGGCAAGGAAAGCGCATTGGAGCCCCAGCGAGCTGTTTTTGGTTGTGAAAATATCGAAACTGGCGATCTTTTCAGTCAACGTGCTGATGGCATAATGGGTCTTGGCCGTGGTCAGCTTAGCGTCATGGATCAACTTGTTGAGAAGGGTGTAATAAGTGACTCGTTTTCCTTATGTTATGGTGGAATGGGTGTTGGCGGGGGTGCGATGGTTCTTGGTGGAATTTCTCCTCCCCTTGATATGGTCTTTTCCCACTCTGACCCTGTCCGCAGGTACGATTTGATAATCATTTTTCCGAGATAGCATAGTTATGGATTCTGAAGCAATTACATTTGATACATCTGACACATTTACTCTAGTCTCGGGATGGCAACAGTCCATATTACAATATCGAGCTGAAGGAAATACATGTAGCTGGGAAGGCGTTGCCGTTGAACCCAAGTGTATTTGATAGCAGGCATGGAACTGTCCTGGATAGTGGTACAACGTACGCATACCTACCAGAACCGGCATTTGTAGCATTCAAGAATGCTGTAAGGCTTCTTTCCTTATACTTCCATTCTTTATTTCAACTATTGAGATCAAATCGACATGGCTGCTGTATTTATGTTTGCTTATTTCTTCACTTTAATCAAAGAAGAAAGGGCCATTCTTTAGTCTGAGATAATGGTGTGAAATAATCCTTATAAAAGCACACAGTAATTATATGATCCTCAAAATGAGAATATGTAGAATCAATGGGTTCTTAGTGTTGTACAAGCGGGGCTGCAGTTTGGCTTTCCAGACTGTTGATGTAATGGGCCCCACAATAGATGGATAATGGCTCAAAACTCTCCTTGATGGGAATATCCTAACCCTTTTGTTGATGGTCGCAAATAGATGTTGTTCCAGTTTCAGCTGAATTAAGGCCAAAGATGGGCCAAAGGACAATCAGGAAAAGATGGGGAATTTTTTGGGGGAATGGTTAATCCACCACACCAAAAATCTGTTCACTAATTGTTCATGTGATTTGAAATAGAAATGCCCATCTTTACTGCAATATAGTGAACTGCTTATGGTAGTCTCAACTAATCACAAACATATGAAACAGTTCATCAATGAAAGTTGTTAGCATAAAGAGGGAAAGTAGAAGGGTCGAGCCATTGTTCTTCTATTCTGCATGCTGCTTAATGATGCAGTTTCATTTATTATCTGTGAATTGTTCTGATGTTTCCTTGTTAGAATATCTATTCAGTTAGCTTCTGTTTTTAAAATGTACTGCCCAAGTAATCTTCTAGATGATGACTTTGCTTGCATGTACAGCTTGTGAAGAAACTTTCCCTCAAAAAGATCCGTGGTCCAGACCCAAATTACAATGATATCTGCTTTTCCGGTGCTGGAAGGTAATAATGATATTTAAAATAGGGGCTTAAACCTTGGCAACATTTATTACTAAATATTTCACTTCTTTGGAACTTTACTAATGGTTATATTTCTATCCAAAATGTATCCAGTGATGTCTCCCAACTGTCTAAGTCCTTTCCAGAGGTCAAATTGGTTTTTGGCAATGGGCAAAAGTTGTTGCTAGCTCCTGAAAACTACTTGTTTCGGGTAATGTGACTAAGACTGAAAGCTGACTAATTAAAACGAAAGAGAGCCATTGCTTGCTGTTAAAACTGGTTTTGGAAGGATTTGAGTTCTTTTTTTTTTTTTTTCTTTTTTTTTTCTTTTTTTGTAAATTACATTTCCTAGTTGCTTGTGTACTGGCACTTGACTTGCTATAGCTGATGTCTTTGTTTGTTTTGTCCCTTTGATTCTTTATGCAGCATTCAAAGGTTCATGGTGCTTACTGCCTTGGAATTTTTCAGAATGGAAAAGATCCAACAACTCTTTTGGGAGGTATATAGATGAATGCTGGATTCCTATTTATTTTAAACACAGATATTTCTGTCGATACCAGACATGAGTGTGTGGTGTTAGGTACAGTGAGTATAGCAAACTTCTCATGCTGAATCATCCATACAGTTATCGTCATCATCTAAGCCTTGTCCCAGCTAACTGTGGTTAGCTACATGAATCCTTCTTCGCCATTACACTCTATCAAGGGCCACATCCATACAGTTATATAATAAATAATATTGAATGATATAATTGCTCTATAGATACCATTTTCAAACAAGGCAAGGTATAAAAAGTTCTTTATAAATTAACATACACTAAAACTACATTTTGAAAATTGACAAATCTTCATTGGAAAACTCTTGCCTGACTACATGTAGCCTGTAGGTATGTGGGGTATATGACCATTAGCTCTCTAAGTGACATGTGTTGGGTGATGACGTCATAAGAGGACACAGAGGAACTCCTCCTGCCTATCCCCAGCTCGGCACAGGCTGGAGCTCTAAGGGGCCCACCGTGATGTATGGGTTTATCCACACCATCCATCCATTTTTCCATATCATATTAGGGTATTAGCCCAAAAATGAGACAGATCCAAGGCTCAAGTGGAAGACACAGTGGGGATTGAATGCCCACCATTAAAAACTTATTGTGAGCTGCAGAAGTTTTGGATCAAGCTGATTTTTTTGTTTTCCCTTCACCCAGGTCTATGTGACATATGAACAGGTTGGATGGCAAATAAACACCACAATGTGTCTTAGGAAGGTTTCAACAATGTGCATCATTATCACTGCTGCTTCTTGTGGTGTGGTCCCCTTGAGCCTTGGATTTGCCTCATTTTTGGGCTTATACACTAATACGATATTGCAAAATGGATGGATGGTGTGGATAAACCCATGCATCACAATGGGCCTCTTAGAGCCCCAGCCTGTGCCGAGCTCGGGACAGGCAGGGGCAGTACCCAATCCGCGTCTGTCATAAAGAACTAAAGGGGTAGGAAGATTCACTGACATGGATGCACGACTTGATATGAATGAAATCCACCTCATCATCAGGTGCGCTACCCCATGTTAGGCCTTGAACCTAGACATTACACTAATCCAAAACTCAAGTGAGCCTCAACATTGGAAACAATGTCATATCTGATAGAAAGTGCGGAAGTGTGAGCCCTCAAGATCTGACGGTCTACACGATATGGAACCTCCACAACGCTGAAGATGAACAGTCCAGATCCAGCGGCCCGCCTATTCACTACTGGAGCAGATGAGTCTAATCACTCCTCTAATTCTACGGTATAGATGGCCGGCTCACGATCTATGGTTTAGATTGTCCCAAGGACAAACTAAATGGACAAATTACTATGTACCACCATTCCTCCTTTTTACTCTCGTTATTTTCCATATCCTTAAACAAGAGAGCCTTATCCTATTTATAGGAAAGGATGAGAGTTTGGATGAGACCAGAAGTTATCTGGTCTTATCTCTATCTCCTCTTATTAAATCCAAATTCAAACTTGAATTTGAAATTCATTTGCTAACGGAAGAGGCCGGAAGAAGCCTAAACTCATGGGACCCACCCATTAGTGATTGCCCACTAGTGGGCCCCACTGGCCTATATCCAACAAAATCTGCCTAAAACCTTTAAATTCGTGCTATGTGGTCCACCTGATTTTCAGAATAGCTTGAATTTTGGCGAGTGCCTTCATCATGTTGAGAAGAGTCATGAGAATGGATTGGACGGATTATAAAACCATGGTGGGCCCATACACAACTAACGGTGGGCATCCCACCTTACTGTTCCTTATGGTGTGGCCTACCTGAGTTTTGGAACAACCCAGTTTCTGGGTTCTGAGGTGAACATGAGGCAGTGCACCTGATGGATGACATAGATCCCATGCACGCTCTACTCATGTGGTTCTCAGTTACTTGTAGGCACACCCCCGCATGACTATGCGTAGTCGGGCTAGTGGTTCATGTAGATCCCTTGACCTTGATGTTGAGGGACAACATCACTATCAATTAGAGAGGCTTGAGATTGACATAATTCATTAGAAGTGCATATATAAATATTACTTATGTGATACCAAGAAACAAATGATGTGTGTTTTTTTTCTTCCCCTTAATAGGTGTAAAGTTTGCTGACCAATGACACCCTCATGCTTCAAAACAAGTGAAACACCCATGGCACACATATACAATTTTCTGTTTAAAGGCCATACTCTTGTTGTATCCACGCTAAATCTGTGGCATATCCATGCCATCGTATCCAAGTGTCATAGGTGCCAGCACATATCCAGCATTTTAAAAGTAAATTGGCAGTCTCCTTGTTAAATAACTTGACTAAGTGTAGTATATCTCGTAAAATCCTTAGGCTAGGTATGTTGATATCTGGTCTAGTATTTGCTCCGGACTACGCTCTGCTGGCCCTGTAGCAACTAGCAAGTTCTCAATTTATAATAAATTAGTATCTTTTCCTGTCATGTTTAAATGCTCACTTCATGTGTAATTTATCGGCATCATTATGTTTTTATTAGTGATCATCTTCATCCTTAACAGGAATTGTTGTTCGCAATACTCTTGTAACTTATGATCGTGAGAATGAAAGGATTGGGTTCTGGAAAACCAACTGTTCTGAATTATGGGAGAGGCTGCATATCCCTGGAGCTCCTTCTCCGGCACCTTCAGTCTCCCATGTCAAGAATTCAACTATAACAGTGCCACCTGCATTGTCTCCGAGTGGACTGCCTGAAAATATAATTCCAGGTAATGCTGCAAGACTGCAAATGACCTTTATATTGTCTGACTAATTTGGAGCTTGTAACATGAATAAATCACATTAGAGGTCTCACTTGTTGAACTAGATACTTGTTGCCGTGGATGTACTTTGGTTGTCTAATTGCCAGATGACTTGCTCTACACACAATTATCAAGATATTTCTTTTCATGCTGTGGATGTTTCCAAACAGATTATTGTTTCATTCATTGACCAATCGAGACTATTTTGGTTCTTGATATGACTATGACTAGCATTGTTCAAGCATTCTAAAGCCTTTTTTTTTTTTTTGCATTGATATGTATTTAAAGCTATTTTAATTTGTAATTGTTAATAAGAATGTTTTATTGATTATGATGTGGCGTAGCATTTACTAGTCAATTTTATTGTGTAAATTCTCTTGTTAAAATTTTTTTGGTAGGTGTTCAGCTTTACAATATGATAGCATAATGCAAGTTTAGATTTCCTCACTTGAAAAGTTCTTGTTGCATTACTTGTGGGTTTGCTGATTTTAGAGAGTTTAAAATCAAAACCATAGAAATTTGAATGGAAAATATATGATTTTTTTTTTTATTTGAGCGGAAATTTTTTTTATTAGAAAAGCTGGAGGCAAAGAATACAAGAAAAGAAGAAAGAGAACACATGCTTTTAGGCCCCCATTAAATGGAAAATTATTATGTATGCGTTCTTTTTGTAATTTTTGGATACTTAAATTTGAAAATATGTGATGCAGGACAATTAACCACGTGCTCTAAAAGCTCGAACTGATAGAGCATGGCGAATCAATCCATTTATCTCATAGCTTGGGCCCCACATCACATGGGTTAGGACCTTAGCCGAACCCCTCTCACAGGCCCCACATCACATGGGTTAGGACCTTAGCCGAACCCCTCTCACAGGCCCCACTTCACATGGGTTCCCCCTCATACGAGCCACCCGCCTCACACTGCCCACCCCAAGTGTGCCCCTGCATCCTACAAGCAACCCCACTCGACTCGGTGTGAAAATGCCTTTGCATTAATGTGTATTTTAGTATCTCATGAAGTTTCATTGAAAAATTCCACTGTTTTTCCAATGTTTCCCCACATTTTTGGTTATCAACAATATTATCGGCGACATTGATATTGTTTCCTTATCCTCGGCTAGCGAAATTTATAGCGATACCAATACTTCGTGCACTAATCGACTATACCTCAAGTATGTCAATTCCCTTGGTGAAAATATTGGAAAAATCACCAAAAACTCCAAAAAATTCTGTTTTTATTTTTCCCTGAAATTTTTTTTCTTGCATTAATTTCTTGAGAAATTTTGACTACTCTTTTTCACTTGTTTACAGAGGAAATAGAATTTATGTGCAGAAATTGAGATTGAAACGTGCGGTACCGTAACCCAAATTGGTGATTTTTTATTTTTTAAATTTTTTTGAATTTGAACAATTTTTTTTTTTCTTGTTTAAATCCCTTGGAATTAGTGGGATGAAGTTCATAATCTATAAATTTGCATACTTTGCGTACTCCATCAAGAGTTTTGATCTTTGATTTTTGAATTTGGAGAAATTGGGGGAATTCGAAATTTTCTCCATTTAACTTGTAATTAGAGGTTGAAAAAAAAATATTGCATTAGAGTGCTTGGAGGCTTATATACAAATTAACGGAACATTTTAAAAATTAAAAAATATATTCTTAATTGAAAATGTTGAATTAATTAAGAATTTTTTTTTTTTTTGAAAACAATTTGGTTGGTGCGGTGCACACAACGTTTTAAATAGCGTGTAGTGCATAGCGTAGCATTTGGCCCTTTATTGCATGTAGCATAAGCTACATGATACTCAATATTTTTTAATTAAAATAATAGAAATCTGATCGACTCGAGAGTAGAGGTCTTCCTCTTCTTCTTCTTTTTCAAACACTGATTTATGTATGACATGTGTCCATAAATGGAAACGAAAGTAAAAGGTGCCTTAGATGCCCTACAGCTATTACATTAAAATCTGCAGTCCCAAAATCCCTCTAGCAGAGCTGTAATTGTGTTGTCTTTTATCGTTTTTATTTCCTTAATATAGCTAGTGCTTCCAGAGTAATACCAGACATGAGATGTGATTTTATTGTCTGAAGTTGTTCTATGAAATAGTTAATTACCTGTATTTTAAAATAAAATGTTAATTATTCTTTAGTTGTCCATGAAACCAATTTTGAATAGCTGGGAGAAGGCGATGACAACGATGATGAATTGTCTAATATTTATGTAACCACTTCTCTGATGCCAAAGTTTTGTGTGTCCAAATGCAATCTTTCGGTGTTTGCACCTGAATATGGCATAGTTTGTTTAAGCAATTACGCCTTGTTTGGGTTCAGGCCCATAGCTCCAAGGGAAGGTGCTGGTGTGCTTGGAGTTTTAGGGTATCAAGCTTGATCCCTCTTTAGCTTCCAAAAAAGAACTTGGATCTTGTCTCAGCCCAGCCATTTCGTACCGGAAAGAATTTGTTACAGGTTCCATAATAGACCATCCTTGTTCAGGTGTTTTCAAATCCATTTATACATTTTGGCCAAAATGTTTCCAACAGGAAGTACTGGGGATCTTTGTGGTTTTTGGTCATTTCTAGCAGTATCTTTCGACCCATTCAGTCTCATTCTAGGTAAATAAAAAAAATACGAAATACCCTCCGTAACTAAATGGAGATGCTAGCATTGTGTGGAACCCTGTTTTGAGAGAAAAGGGTGTCCTATGTTTATTTTCTTTCACATTTCTATTCAGATTTTCCATAATGGAACATGGAAACATTCCATCATAATGTGAAAATAATGAAATGCCTACCGAAACGAATTGACAAGTATAGATTAAGGATTTTTTAAATTTTTTTTTTTTTTGAGATGTCGATATTGAGAAATATGCACATAACCTGATTTAATTAGTCCCAGGACATTTGTTTATATATCCTGTGGATTCCATTATGCTTCCATTTTATACTTTTTTAAAAAAATAAGTCTCTCTCTCTCTCTCTCTCTCTCTCTCTCTCTCTCTCTCTCTCTCTCTCTCTAAATCTTCATAGTATCTTAAGCTGCTTTTTAGCCACACTCAGAAAACTTCTAAGAACTTCCTTGCACTTTGAAATCATTTTTCCATTTTTGTCTGCATAACATCAAGAGTTGTTATCTGAGGACATCTGTATGGATATGCATATGATGTTAATTCCACATTATCTTTGATTCACAGGCCAATTCAAAGTTGGGCTCATCACATTTGATATGTCCTTGAGTGTAAACTACTTAGACCTGGTGCCTCACATGACAAAACTCACAGATTACATTGCACGGGAATTAGAAGTTAATACATCTCAGGTGAGCCAAAACATATTCTGTTTTTGGGTGTCCCAGCTTCAGGTATCCATGTGTGGTAATTCTCTCTGGTTGATTTGGAACTGTTGTAGCAACATGTAGTTTAAAATGTCTACGTCTCATCTGACTCTTGCAAGAGAAAGTCCTTGCATACTTTATTCTGATGATAAGTTGATGAATGTTTCCAGGTCCATCTATTGAATGTTACTAGTGAAAGAAATGGCTCCCTCATTAGATGGGCTATATTTCCAGCGGAATCTTCTCATTACATTTCCAATACCACTGCAATGGTAACATTGTTTCCTAGCTTTTCCAATATACAGTGGGGCCTCTCTTATGTAAAGACTTCAAATTCTTTTAATGACTTTGTTATTTCTTCAGAGCATAATCTCCCGCTTAACTGAACACCGTGTGCACCTTCCTGATACCTTTGGGAGTTATCGGTTGGTCAAATGGAAACTTGAACCGCCAGTGAAAAGGTATAGTTTTCTTATCTTTTGGCTAAGTGGTTTCACTTTCTGTTCTCTTTGATACATTGACAATGAATTCACAATAGAATCTGGTTTGCTTTAGGGGTCTAACACCACAAATTCATCTTTGACTTCGGATTATTCTAGTTTACTTAGACAGTTAGACTATATGTTCCTTTAGCTTATTACTGGAAAAATGTTATTTCTTTTTAATCCTTTATGAGCAAACAAACTATTCTCTTTTAGTAAAAGCACTAAATGGGACACGGACATTTGATGTTGGTGTTAGTCCTGGTCGTAGAATGTCAGACACGTCTACATTTCAAATAACTTTTCTCTGGGGGCTGATTGAAGATCTAATGGAAGATCCTTGATCTTGACATGCATTCTGGACCAGATCAACAGTCACTTAGCTTTAGAGTTAAGAGTTCAACTAGTTTCCCTTTAGTATTTTAGTCACTTTTTTGGTGGGCAACTTTCAGACATCAAATGATGTCGAAATGACACAATCAGTCAGACTATCAGCTTACCCTTCTAACAAGCCCAAGATTATGCAATTCCACTGTCATTCAAGTTAGTTATGGTAGGGTTTTGAAAGGCATTTGAGGGGATTAAGGAATATTTTGGTCATTTTTACATTTTACTGAATTGTTTATATCGGAGGTATTGATGCCGCTTCGAATCCCCGCTTCAGACTCTCACTCCTGCTTCATATTTATTTACGCTTAATTACATTTTGAAAGAGATGCTTCCCTTCTGCACCCGAATTTGTTGCCACTTCGCTTCACACTTCGTGCAACTATAGGATCAACCCTTTCTTCATTGTTGAGATGCCTTTTGAGAGGAGGATATTCACTCTTCATAGGATTTTCCTTGCTGGACTCCCATCCCTGTTGTGATTGTCCTTAATCTTTGTATGATCCTAAATGGGTATCCTGATCACCACAACCGTCCTTCCCATCACCCCAAATCCTTACCCGTGTACTCGTGATTATTACAGAAGCCATATCTATCCCTCTTCTCACTATGAAAGACCAACAGAATATGTCCGTTACCCAGAAGAGACCTCTTGTAGTTAGAGACTATTCGGGAAATCAAACAAGTTCAGAATATGCAAGAGAAGATAAAGAAATTAAAGAAGAAATCAAAATATTTTGATTCCATCAAGGGAGATTACTGAAGCTTACTAGATCAACAGCATAAAAAGGCCACGATGAATCTCAATATGCTGTATCTGAAGATCCAAAAGAGTCTCCTAGTGACAATGTTACAATCTAAGATGATAATGCCAAGAATCCATCATGGGAGGAGTGCTTGATAAATCCATGGGAGATTCAATAAAGAAATTTGTTGATGGATCGACCAACATATTTAACAAAGGAATCCGAAGGTGACACAGTGGACAAGTCATACAACAGCGTGAAAGAGAAGTTGACTGAACGTGCAGTGCTCATATCAGTAAAACCGAAGGAGGTTGTTGAGGTTGAAATGGACTCGTTTGTATCATTCCAATGACGACCAGAGCAAGACGAACAACTTGTGGGAATAAGAGCAACGCAGTGAAGTCAGGAAGCCGACCAAGAGCAAGGAAAGATGCACAATTGAAGATCTAGCTTTTGTGGCCAAAACCTACTATTGCAGAAGAAGTGGAAGCTGGTGCCTTAGGATGTGGAGGATAGTGAAGAAGCAAAAGTGGAAGTGACATGATACATAATGCCATCCCATGCAAGCCATTTCCAGTTAGACACATTGGCCTCTATCATTAGCTTCTACTAAGGCCCACAAAGTACTGAGACAGGTGGATAGTGACAATGAGTTAGTTCTTGCTCTGAAATCAAGGACAAATTTTCTCAAAGTCGAGGGGAACTTGATGCATCCAGGTCACACAAGGCAATTGATTGAACATCAGGCCCGCGCGAAGGGTCCTGATCAAGAATCTAGACCATTCAACTGTCCAAATTGAAGATATGGACCGCTTTGAGGGTCTAGATTGATACAATGGAAGATCACTGAGCTTGATATGTGTTCTCGACCAGATCACCAGTTATATAGTTATTAGAGCTAAGAATTAGTTGAATAAGTTTCCTTTTAGTATTTTTGTTACTATTTTGGTGGGCCACTTTTCAGGTATCAAACGATGCTAGAATGACATAAACTTGGTCCATTTAAAAGACTATTGAGTTAGCTTTCAAACATTCCCGAGATTATACAATTTCGATATCATTTCATTAAATTATGACAAATTTTTGGAAGAGATGTATGATTGTGATAGGATTGAGGGATATTCTTGTCATTTTTAATTTGTTATTGAAATAGATGGTTAGGATTATATTAGTGTTTCTCTTACTTTGTACAAAAGGTGCGAATATGTAAATACATGATTTTTTTTTTTTCTTATAATGGTTATTCAAATAAGAAGTGTTATTTTCTTGGGTTATAGCTTGTCTTGCTTACAATAGAAGAGTGGAGGAATATCATGATACTAGGATACTGCTAATAGGCTGTTGGATATTAATCCATAGTCCTGAATCTTTATTTTCTGCTACATCCATGAGATTTTGTTGTTTGATCTTCAAGAAAAAGGTTATATATATGAGTTGAGATTCTCCCATTTCTATTCGTTTGCTTAGGGGCTTTTCCTATTGGTTACACTGCCATGTTTTGCCCATTGGTTTTTGGGTTGATATCATTGGTAAAGCCCCACTCCACTGGACAGAAACATTTTTTAACACACACCCACCCACACCCCACAGGCCCACACACTCATACACCCACCCACACTACATGGGCACTCAATCCCTGGTCTCAGTGTTGAAACAGAGTCTATCTACCACTGAGCCATGGAACCGGACCCACTACCAGACAGAAACATGTTCTGGTGGCTTTCAGGATTATTCTATTTGGTGAGAAAATTAACTTGCACACAAACACGTGTTATCTGTTAGTGTCAGACAAAAACATACTCAACACGATCCCTCTAGTTCAATACATTTGTAGGGGAGTTTTCAGATGAAAGAGATCATTAATTATCTTTAAAAAATAATACTGTACCAGTATAAGATAACTTCAATACTTTTGGTCATAGTCGATGAGGCCCTTGGTGTTTGAGGGGAGGTCATGGGTTCAAGCTACCATTAGGTAAGCATACTTTGGTGTTTGAGGGGACATCACTGATCAAGCTTCTGGTAGGTAAGCATGAACATCTATGGCTAAATATTTCATGTAAACATGTGTGGAGATGCTAACGATTGGGCAGATATCCTTGCGAAATCTTGTCTGTAGACCTATTGTTTGTATAGGGAACTTGCAATCTCGTCTTTGTAGGGGAGTTGCAGCACTCGTTCTGTGTGGGAGTCATTGTATTTTTCCAAATTTTCAATAATTTTTGATAGTCACCGAAGAAAAACAAAAAGGAACATGTAAGTCCTAACATAGCCCATAATTACTATAATGCCCCTGTAAATCTATTGACAAAAACTCCCTCTCAAGTTGGTGCCCGAGTATTTATCCTTTCCAGCTTGTTCAGGAGTCAGGACATCCAATAGTCAGCTTCTCTTGAGAGAGCCTTGGTAAAGAAGGTCGGCTATAGTTGGCCTTTAAATGCACAAAAGATCTGCCTATCTCATCCCAAATGCATGTGTCTCAAGAGAATTTTGGAATGATAAATTCAGAGCTACATTAGTTTGATTTTTTTGTTCTTCACAGGGCAGCCAAAGGTGCATGGAATTTTGTTTTTTTATGTTTATTTTTAATTTTCAATCTTATGTTTACCAAGTAGTTGGTAGCAATAAGAACATCCCATGGCTAACATTGTAGTATTGGTAGGGCAAAAGTGTATGGAATAGGACTGCGATGGATCTGACCCAAGTACTACCCAGAAACTTTCCAGGTTCAAATCGGGAAGATATGGTTGTCTGTGTTGAACTCGTTTGACCCAAAATCTTAACCGATGCCACCTGTGCTTTTTTCTTCTTTTCTTTTCTTATATATATATATATATATATATAAGAAAATATATAATTTTTTCTTTTCGGTACGAATACTTGGGGCACAGACTGTGTACCAGCATGCAAATATCTCCCACCATCTAAATATGATGGGCAGGAAGCAGAGCACATTTCAAATGGGATTTTTGAATATCCAATTTAGAAATATGTTTTGCACTCCAGGCCCTCATTTTCGGAGGGTATGAGTTTAAGTGTTCACCATATCTTGGTGCAAACAAAAACTTCCCCGTTTCATTATTAAAAAAACATTAAGATATTTTCACCAATATGTAAATGCAACAATCTAAGCACAAGTTCTTTCTTTTTTGTATACTTGGTTGTTCATGTAGTGGATATGGTATTGCAGGAGGTGGTGGCTGCAACGCTTTTTGGCAGTGGTGGTGGGAATTGCAGTAGTGGTGATACTCAGTTTTTCAACTTTTCTGGCATGGTACATTTGGAGACGCAGACAGCAAGAATTTGGGAGATACAAGCCCGTGGATGCTGTTGTGGGCGAGCAAGAGCTCCAGCAGCTCTAACACAGACCAAGTTTCTTCTATTGCATTATGGTGATTCGTTTTGCCATGATCATGCTGTGCAAAAGGCATCCAAATCAATGAAAATCTTCAGCAGAAGGGGTGGCCTGGTTGTGAAAGGAGATCTTTTCTGACGATCTCTACCGTACAAATTAACTCAGGGTGTGAGTTACAGGAGGTGCCACTTCTCCAGAGTGGCATATCAAGAAGCTTGCATTACAGTTTATAGCTCAGTGCAAAATGAGCCCTGCCCATCATGGCCAAATGAACGATTGTGGTCCTTCCTAATTTTCTTCAGATAGCATCGGGTTTTTTGGGTATCTGCTTGCTCGGACATGAAAATGTTGTATGGAAGGATTCACCTGACAGAATTGGAATTTTGTAGGCTGTGTTGTAGTATTATGGTGACAGACTGATCTGATGCATTCAATTATATGGGCCTTGATAATATGTATTGATACCCAGCTTGATTCTCTGATAATAAAGTAATGGCTTATAGTGATTGGGGTTAATCAGGTTAGTCAGCCTAACCACATATTTATAAAATTTAAAAAAAAAAAAAATGGGGTGTTGGATTGAATATGTGCAGGTTGAGTGGGAGAAGCCCCAGCAGCGAAGAAGAAAAGACATGCAAGTGCAGTCCATATGCTGGTGAAAAAAGCATCCGAAGGGCATGCTGAGTGGAGTCCTGTGGTCCATTTGGGTCAGCTGTTGGCTGGCTATGAACCCCGAAAAAAAAAAAAGCATGATCGGGTCATCCTGACTATATGATAAATGAACTTGTCTCAGAATGTAAGCCATAACTGATTTGTGGAGAGTACATTTCACGCCGAACGGTAAAGATTTAGGATTGTCCAAATATTGTGATTTTTCTAGAGGGCCCTCAAATCCTTGGAGATGGTTGGGCTCATCAACCATGCTGATAGAAATCGTAAACTAGATCAGGAATGAGAAAGAGCCATGTGATGATTAGTCAAATGCAGGTCTGAGGGGTTTCTTCAATCTTCATGTCAATCGTGTCAATGTGATGTATCTTTGCTGTTCTGGACCATTCATCGTGTTGGCCATTCATGAATATCCCCTGGCTGAAGAAGTTGGAGGCGGCTACTCAGTTAGCTATGCTGCAGCTTACCTCGAATATGGATTGTTGGTCATTCTTTTCCCAACGTCAAATTTTATCGGTGTGGCCCATCTAATCTGTGGACGAGCCTTATTATTTGGGTTGAGATGGAGTTTAGGTACTAATAAATTGAGCATGTATACCACAGTAACTTACACATAGGTGGACCAATGAGATGCCATCACGGGTCAGTAGTGTGCTCCTATTTATGGTAACAGAATTGTGTTCACACCTGAGGATATCTTCCCTTTAATGATATGCCTCCCATTATAAATGCAGTGTCACAGAATTGTACTCATGCCTTTAGAGGAAATGAAGCAAAGAATGACATGCAGTACTGATTCGTGTGGCATGTGACCAAAGAAGCATACGTAGTATGCCTATAAAAGACCCAAAGTGTGCCCATGTACTAATAAAAGATCCACCGATGTAAAGATCTTATCATAGATTTGGATATACTCAACAAGGCCAATTCTTCTAAAATGCGATATATTTTCAGAAATTTTCAAAATTCTTGCAGCAATTATGAAGATTCAAAGATTGGGTCAATATCTGTGCGGATGAGAACTAATAGATTACACCCCGATCCAAATCTAGCAAGATCGGTTCCACTAGTTCTATAAAATTTCACAGTCACAATATGGGATTTCTGAAAACGGCACATGATCCAATCAAATTCAATGAGACAAAGCCCTAAAAATGATTTCCGATATATGGAGATCATTGCAGCTACGCTAGCAATAAATCTAAAAACTGTTTCAGATTTACAGAGATCTATTGTAAGAAGAGCACATAAAAAGTTATGCTTACAAAGCATGCTGAACTAACAAGGAAACCCAATGAGGGTTTTGCCATATTCAAAAATTATAAAAGGAGAACGCGATGAAGAGTTCCAGGCCTACGTCAAATACAATTTATCCTCATAGTCTACATTTTTCTTTTCCTTTTATCTTAACTTAGTCTTAAATTAAATCGCTACTATCCAACGCCACTATTAAGTACGCTTAAGAATAAGATAAAATTTCACAACCTTTTGTTGTCAAATTCTGATCAACCAAATCCTTATTTGGAAGATCAAGCACCTTGATTACATCATGCTGATCATTTGCCTATATTGTCCATCTATACAAACAGTTCAAATATTTATCTTTTGTTTTATTCTCTAGTTTATTTGTTACTTTATCAATTGTAATGAGAATTAATATACAAATCAATAAAAATTGACATTATTTTTATCATCTTCTATTTTAATATGTTCATCTTCATTTCGTTAAGAAATATACTTTAGCTACAATTATTGTGAAGGAACAAGTCCCTAAGGCAAAAAAAATCCATCAGGAAAAATTAACTCCTACTCTTTTGCAAATCGCATGATTGCTAATACAATAGGTGGTTGAGAGGCAAACCCTTGAACAGTTTGTGGGACAAGATGATAGACAGATTTGAATCTTACCTGGCAAGATGGAAATGCAGATATCTATCATCAGATAGTCGTCTCACTCTCATTAAAGATGCTTTGTCAAATCTACCGCTATACTTCATGTCCCTCTTTAAGTGTCTAGCAGCAATCTTGGTTACTCTGGAAAGACTTAGACGAGACTTTCTATAGCACGGCAAGGAGGAAAAGAAGAAATTTCACCTGGTCGAGTGGAAAGTGGTTTGTCAAAACATCCAAGACGGAGGTGTTGGCATTAGAGACCTTCAAACAATGAACCGAGCCTTGCTAGGGAAGTGGATCTGGAGACTCGGATCGGAGAAGGGTCTCTATGGAATACATTAATCAAAGTTAATCAAATGTAAATACGATCGATCAACAGGTGGTTGGTGGACTAAGGACTCCACCTATTATAGGGCTTCTCCTCTATGGAGAGGAGTTCTCTCTCTTAAAAAGGAAGTTCTCAATGGTATTTCTTTCCGCAAAGGCAAAGGCGAGAACATCCATTTCTGGGAAGATCCTTGGGCTGGTGTAGTCCCTCTCAAAGAAGAATTCCCAAGTATCTATCGGCTTGCTCCGGATCAATCTATATCAGTTGCTGATTGCTACTCCTATCTTAGTAATGGTATTATCTGGAATCCTCCCTGCAGAAGGAATCTTCGGGATTGGGAAATAAAAGATTTCGCGGCTCTTATTGGTCGTATCAATACCTGTATCCTTACTCAAAGTTCGGTAGATAGCCTGTGCCAGAGACTGGACATAAAAGGATCTTTTTCGGTGAAGTCTTTATACAGTTTCATCGAAAAGAGAGCAGGAGATATTCATAAGCATTTGTTAGATAAAGTGTGGAAGTACAAAGTCCCTCCAAAGATAGCGTTCTTCGGCTGGTTGGTAGGGAAGGGTAAGTTCTTATAGTTGACAACTTGAGAAAAATGAGAATGATCCTTATGAATATTTGTCTCTCTTATATGACTGCTGAAGAATCGGTGGATCACCTCTTCATCCATTTCCCCTTTTTCTCCAAGGTCTGGTCAGCAGTCTTAAATTCCTCGGTGTTTCTTGGTCCTTTCCAAAGTCGACGGGCTGTCTATTAAAAGCTTGGCATGGTGTTGCTCATGGTATCCAAACAACTACAGTTTAGAGAATGACCATCCTAGCCTTGTAGTGGCCGGTATGGAAAGAACGAAATGGAAGGGTTTTTAATAATGTTTCTAATGTAGTGGGTTCGGTTATTAGTAGAGTTCATGGGTATATTATCGAATGGGCTTCCATTGTGGTGAATCTTAACCATTGTAATTTGCTTTTTTCTGAAGGAAAATTGGCCTCCTATCTCAGTGGCCTAATCTCCTCCTTTCTTTTTTAATGAATATGCCATTATCTCTCTCAAAAAAAAAAAGAAAAAAAAGAAGGTGGTTGAGAGGGTGGCTGAATCCTAAAGTTCAGTCTTAATCAATCCATCTAAGCATGGGGCATCAGCGTTCAATCAAATATTGAGTCGAGTACAGACTTTAGCACACCTACACTTTCTTAACCGTACACAAAATCTAAATATATACCATGCCAATACGTGTGACCTCATGTTTGATTGAATTGTGCAAACAGATGACTTGTAAACTGGCCGATTAGATTGGTGGACATAAATGAACGACTGAAATCAATAATATTCCCATCAATGATCCTATTCATCATTTTCCTTCATTTTAGTACGCCAGACATTTTGATCATTTATTAATTTCATTTTCTACTAGGAGTAAAAACGTACCAGGTGGCCCACCTGGCCCGGTGAGTCCGGCCCAGATGTGGATTGGTGTTAGATATCTTATCTCCTCCTACAGGTGGGCTTGGGCCTAAAATGGAAGGTGGGCTCACTTCATTTAAATTCGGGCCTACCCTAGTTAATGTGTATATATGTTCTATCCTACAAATATCGGTTCAAATCATTAGTTAGGGAACTCATGCATCTTTGTAGACTAATAATTTTCATTTTTCTAATGTCCATTTCTGTGCATGTGGACCATACTTAAAGGAAACAATACTGATTGAACGCCCACCGTTAAAACTTCTTGGGGACCACAAAAGTTTCGGATCAAGATGATATTTGTGTTTTCCCTTCATCTAGGTCTGTATAATTTTATTAACCGGTAGGATGGAAAATAAAACAACACGGTGGAAAAAAATATAAATACTTTACCATTTGGTAGAAAATGTAAAGATGAAATTGTTTTATTGTATACATATAAATTTGACAAAGAAATTAGTCATAGAGAGCTTGCTAAGATGATTATACTTTATGAATGTCATTTTTTTTTTCATGGTTGAACACAACACTTTTAAAAGTTTTGTTAGAAGTCTTTAACCTTGATTTAAGATGGTGACACGAAATACTATTAAGTCAGATGGCTTGAAAATATGTAAAATTGAAAAGCAAAAGCTCAATGAATTATTAAAAATAAATACCCATAGTATTAGTTTGACATGTGACATATTGACCTCAAATCAAACACTTAGTTACATGTATCTTGCGACCTATTTCATTGATACTGAGTGGCATTGATACAGATGGATACTTAATTTTTGTATGGTTCCAACACCACACACACCGAAAATAGTCTAATAGATTCCATAGTAATGTGTTTGTTGGATTGAAATGTAGAAAATACGTTGGCCACTATAACATTGGACAATTGGATCATAAATAATATCATGACTTTAAATGTTAGAGAGCATTATTCTATAAAATATATACTCCTTGGTGGTTGATTTTTTCACTTGTAACGTGGTGCTGGTAATCTTAACCTTATTGTACAAGATGATTTGAAAGAAATATAGGAAGTCATTTATAAAATGCATGAAAGTGTTAAGTTCCTTAAAACATCACAAGGAAGGTAGTAGAAGTATAATGAAGTTTTTCAACAAGGATTTCAATTTTATTTTTTTATTTTTAAAAAAAAAATGAGAGAAAAAGAAAGAGCCTATGCTTAGATGTACCAACAAGATGGAACTCTATGTATTATATGTTAGAGTTAGTTATAGAGTTCAAACAAGCATTTCTTCACCTCGAGTCTTGTGATTCAAATTATGAGGCGATATTGTATGGTGAGATACCATGGTTATGTGCGAAAGCTTATAGAAGCTATGGAATGAATGGATATGTCCTAAAGATGGGGTAATTGACACCAATTAAAATTTTACCAATTAAATCTAATTGTCTGCTTAAATAATTTACCAATTGAAAATAAGTGAAGCAAATAACACTAAGGCTTCCAAGCCAATAGTGGGTTGAATCACATAAACTATAATACAATTGCCAATGAAGCAATTAGTTTAGAAGAGATAATGAAGCTTGTGTGTGCTTCACAAGTTAGGTGCCTAGCATATAATATAATATAAGCATTCGATTGATTTAACTAATTAAACATATAAATAATAATAGAATGTACCCAATTCACAATCGCAAACACAAGTAATATAGTGATTGAGTTTCCCTATTCAACTATCAGCAGACGTACTCTCCTTGAGTGTACTGGTATTTACTATTGGAGGTTTTAAACTAAGTTCACCTCTAACCTTTATATCCTTACACAAGGACCTACCACGTACTCATTGATGCCGATGGCCTACGCAAGGGCTTACCACGTACACACCCATGTCGGTGGCCTATACAAGGACTTACCTAACGTACACACCTGTGTCTATGGCCTATGCAAGGACTTACCTTACGTACACTCTCATCAAAAGCTCTAACAAGAGATTTTAGTTGATTTTCTATTGGTTAACCAACAACCTTGGTCTTAGTCCAAGGAACTACGTTTACTCTTCCCGAAGGATCCCGCAAAAAGTAACATATGCACACCCATGTTTAGTGAATTCAGTCTTTTATAAGATTCTAAGTCCTACATAAGAACTGTTCACAACCCCAAGTTTAGGGTCGCGATGTAGTAATAACTCGGTGAAACCAAAGTCGAATCCACACGGAATGGGGAACACGATCTAGAACTAATCTAAGTCTAACTTTGTTGGTCTGAATTTTTAATCCAATGATTTAGAAAAATGTTTTGAAAATAAGAACGATAAAAAAACTAACGATTCAAGAATCCACATATAGCAATCTCAACATTTAATCTACTTAATTTAATGATAACTCAATTGGAATTGGAGTCATATCCTATCTGATCAGATGATAAATCAATTAAAACATAATATGAACTTTTCATTAATTTGATTCTCAAATATCCAATGTAGTGGTGGTAGGGGAATTCAATCATCCAACCATGTCTAGGAGACAATGGCGAACAACGACTTCTACACATCACATATGAAGGAGTATTATGGTGATTAGAAGAGATTCTATCATCCTACCATGCCTAGGAGACGATGGTGAACAACAAGATTTACCAATCCCACAATCTCAAAAGTCTATAAGATCGTATCAAAAGCCTTCACAGCATCTACTGTAATTTTAGTCACAATAAATTATACAAAACTGAAAATATATCTTAATTAAAACCAAAACTTCATAGAAGTTTAACATAAAATTGAATCAAAGTAAACTAAACATCAAAAGAACTATAGGTTTCATCCCTTAGCCTTAGCTAAGAGATTAGCCTAATAAGACTAACATCGTAGAAGAAAAACAAAAAGATATACTACAACCCGTGAAGAAATCGAATCGGAAGAATGTTGTCGGCACTCCACCTAGGCCTTCTCACCATTTTCAAACCCTATAAGATGCTTTGGAGCATTGTAGGAACTCCTATTTATAGTTGGGGAACTCAAACTTTCGCGCCGAGTTGGAAAAATTCAAAAACCGCCTCAAGTTTACGCACTCCACGCAGAATTCGCGTAATCTTAGGCTAGCCCTAAGCAGAGCTTCGGCTAGCCAACAGACACTCGGGCTAACCAAACCAACACTCGGGCTAGCCGAACTCCTGTAAATTTCAAAAGAACATATTGCTGGATTTTCAGCCGAACTTTCTTTGGCTGGTCGAATTCTTGGGCTAGCCAAACCAAAACTCGAGCTAGCCGACCAACACTTCAAATCTTGGATTCTCTTCATTCCTTACTTAGTTTCCTTGGATCTTTAGCATGTGACTTCTTCAATCTTAGTCTCTTATAATCCATTCATTGCCTTGATGATTCTTGAGCATCAAATCCATGCTTTTAGCATTCTTTTTAATCCAAGCTCTTAGATTCACCTTACAACACGGACATGTATAAAATATAACATTAAGCAATATCATGTTCATAAAATCAAGATATAAATAGGAAAAATATGCAATATTTGACACTCAACAAGAACTCATTAAGTTTTGTTTACTTACCATCAATCCTACACAATGAAAGAGAGTATGTACTCATACATGACAGTTACTTGTCTAATTGAGCCCCTTTGTCATGCCTTCTTGGGTTGCTTGATCAGTGCTCTCCCATGCTTCAATCAACTCCCTATTTTACTCCATCGGTCATTGATGCTGATGCTTGCCAATGTTTCAGCTCTAATATCAAATAACTTGCATGCAATGCTCCATTGAAGTGGCGAAGGTGATGAGAGTTGGGTTTAATCTCCTACAACTAAGGATTGAAGTTAATACCTAATAAGGATTCACTTAAATGGGTGTTCTACAGGATTTAGATAATGATATTTACTATTCGTTCAAGTCTACTATCTAGAATAAGGTGGAGATCAAGTTCATCTTCTTCATTTAGGTTGGAATCTTTTTCTAAGTGATATCATAGGAAAGATGACTTGGATTCGATAGATTTAGAAGAAATGAATGTGGGATATGAGTGTGAAATCTCCTAAGCTTCTATTGCACAAAAACTCTTCCTTTTTAGGGCCTGTTTGATTTTTCGGCTCAACTGTAATTACCATGTAAATGGGTAATAATTATTTACCTAGGCAATTACTGCATCTTTCCCAATGCAGATATGATAACTTACTTTTTGAACACTTAAATCGAAAAATTTACAAAATTAATGTGGGGCCCATCGTGATGTATGTGACTTATCCACACCGCGCATTTGTTATGCCAGCTAAATTTAGGGCATGACCAAAAAAATGAGGCAGATCCAAAGCTCAAGTGGACCACATCAAAGTAAACAATGAGAATTGAATGCCTACCGTTAAAAACTTCTTGGGGCCCTTAAAAGTTTAGAATCAAGTTAATATTTGTGTTTTCCCTTTATCCATGTCTGTGTGACCCTATGAATGGGTTAGATGATGAAAAAACCTTAACATGGGGCAGTGAAGGAAACAACTTTCAACGGTGAACGAATTAAGGCAATTGTTTCCTTTTGTATGGGCCATTTGAATATTGGATATACCTCATTTCTTGGGTCATACTTCAAAATGTTCTAATAAAATAGATGGATGGTGAGGATATATCATATACATTACGGTGGGGCCCATAAATTTAAGTCAAGGTAGAATTACTCTCACATTTTCAAACAAGATGAAAAAGTAATAATTACTTATTTACCATGATTTACCTGTATCATGAAAAATCAAACAGGCCCCTTACCCAAGAACCAAATGCCCTTTTATAAGAAACTGATGTACAGTGGATATAAAATATTTAGTTAGCGGCTCTATCAATTCGATCGATAGGCCCTTTGATGGAATCGAAGGTCATTCGATAGGATCGAATAGTCCGTTAATCCCATTGAGAAAATCTAAGAAATTATTTGTTGGGTTGTTGGACTGATTCTTTGATCGGATCGAGTGGTCCGTAGATTTCATAGAGTCACATTGATGGCATTAAGGATCACTCGTAAATTGTTATTTTGAGCATATGATTTTACAATACCTTTGCACATCCTCTAGCTTTACTTATTATATTCTAATTAAACTTTTATGGTTAAGGGATGATCGACAAGGTTTACTTATTACTGGTATGATCATCTAAAGGTTCAATTGTTGTTTTGGGTCAATGTTATAGTCATCAAAGCACCTCATATACATATTATTCACTCCCTTGATGCTTCAGTCTTCATGTGTCTTTGGTCTTCAGCTTCCAAGGACTCAATCGACTCCCTAATATATAGGCGCATGTGATTGACAAACAAGGTGCACAAATTAGTGCATTAATAATCTCTATCTTTATCAATTACGTAACAAAAACCTAACTTAGACAATATCATGGTTTATACTAATAACATACCAAAATAACTATAAATATTATATGTCAAATTACAAATAATTTACAACTCAATACAAATAAAACATGTAACCCTTGTATTACTTCCGTATAATTGCTCCCCCTATCGTCATCAATCTCTTAAATAAATAGATCTTGCAAAACAGAATTCACTTATTTTGGTGGGACTTGATCTTTCTTTCCTTTTTTGTTAGTATTTGATAAAGAATTAATTCCAAGAATATATTATTCCAAGAATATATTAAGAAACACGTAATATGAAACAATTCTATAAGTCATGCATATTACTATAAGCACATACTAAAAAAGGATTAAAATGTGCATATAAACATTAATTACATGAAGCATATTAATTAAGGTTATTTAAGAGATATACTAATCGAATTAGGAATGTCCCATGATAGTCTACTAATAAACATATGATATTAAAATCAAGCAACTTTAGAGCTAAGTTATCACTACGTAATGAGACTAAAAATTATCCAATATACCAATGAAGCACAAGATGAGGCTAAATCCTCTGATTTTACTATAAGCTCACATTAATGAGACTAGAATCCTCATATTTACTATTAAAGCCCATATAGACCTTCTAGGGTCACCTATCTAAGTTTCTATAGTTTTTCAATTCTCTAAGGAGAAAAATAATGGTGGAAGCCCTTAAAACACATAATTAAAGTCTTCATCACTAAATAAGTCTCTTGAATTAAATTTGGACTCCTTCATATCATCTCATGTTGCCACCATGGCCTTGCCTTGAATCGTACTTTAATAGCACAATCGGTGACAATATGTTCACAACCCTCATAATTGTAATATTGGATTTGCTTAGGTTGTTTAACAAATTTACCTCTACAATTCTCAATCGTCTTGTCCCTCTTGTCATAACTCTTTCATTTATTTAATTTGAGGAATTTCTTGAATTTTCTCTTAAAATCATCATTTTCATTCTTATCATCACTATTATTATCAGATTCAACAATCTTATGCCCATGTGAAAGCTTATGAGATATTTTAAGAACGGATAGTTTCTTTACTCTAGAAAGAGTCTTAAAGTGTAATTCTTAAGTTTGTAGAGAACCTAAGAGTACTTCTTCTACTTACATGTCATCTATATTCTCATACTTTTCAATAAAGGTGACCTTGGAGTTAAATCTTCAATAAGGGACGTAAGTCTTTTCTTACATATATGGTCATCCGAGATTTTCTCTGATAGGTCATGTATGGAGTTACAAATATCATTAATTTTAAAATAAAACTCCATAAAAGTTTTAAACTCTTATATTCTTATGTTTTTGAATTTGGTCATTAAGAGATAAAATTTCGATCTCTTTATTATGTTAGTTCCCTCGTGGGTGACTTCCAATATATCACACACTTCCTTACCCATTTCACATGCACAAATATGTTAAAATTCATTAGAAAAAACCACACAGTAAATAGCATTGAGAACTTTGACATCATAGGTGTATTGTGTCCTCTCATCAACACTCCAGTTGGATTTATCTTTAGGAGTGCTAATGGTTCTACCATCAACCACGACTTATTTACGTGCATATTTCATTCTTGTTTGACAATTGCTCAAACCATGTGGCCAATAAAAGTGGAGGTAGCTGAGTATATTCATCAGGATCCATTAATTCTTACATGAGGCCGTTAATAGATCCACTAGTTTCCTATGAACGTATTTATAACAGAGATCTAATAAATTAGAGACTCATATGGTAATTCTATCATGCCTGATACTTGAAAGGTTTTAAACAACTTTACAATGATTTTCAATTATTGAAGTTTTATTTTTAATTGTTAGAAAAAAAATGATTACACTTGATGATTATTTGATGGTCCACCACTTGACTGACATGGATGTGAAGACTTTGATAGATGGTTATGATAGTAAAAAAAATTATATCATATGTACATGCATGGATAAGACATGTTACAACTTTTATTTGGATATAAAGGATACATAAACATATAAAATGACATAGTACCATGATTGATAGACGACTTAATCCTTAAAATTTTCCTTATAATTAAGATCCTATTTACCACTGAAATTCTAAATCCTTCTTATAATTAAGATCTTATTCCAGCGGAAATAGAACTCTTCATTGAAAGCTTGGAAACACCCCTAGCATGACCTAGATAGAGAAAGTATGAGAGAATTTTATCTCTTCTCTTCTTCCCCATCCACCTTCCATGAGTGCATGTGGGGTCATGTCGCCTCAGCTCTGCCCTACTCTAAGGAGTGACGTGGGGCTTTCGCCATTTCTTCATATGAGATAGATAAGGGAGAGGCCTTTTATGATGGAAGACCCACAACAACATTATTCAAAAATCTCCATAATGTGAACAATCTAAATCATTTATGTATGGATTTAAATTTCACAAATTTAAGGTTATAAAAATTAAAAGATTCTAGAGTTTATATTAAAAGGCTGAATTTTTTTAAATAATACACTTGATTGAATGCACTTAGGGTTCCTGTTTTAGGTAAGCATGTATCATTTAATGAGCTGGAGAACAATCATTAGTAAGAATGCAACTACACAAGTTGAAAATACAAGGCATAGTCCAAATCGTTCAAATCATGGACCCAAGGTAAGATACGACATATACCTAATGTCAGCTTACTGTGACAACCAAAAACAGATTAGCTAAAAGGAGACAGTTGTTATAAGTTCGATGTCCAAAGAGAGGATTAGATCTTACACTGGAGTGGGTGTTTCTCTAACTGTGAGGCCCACCTCGAGGCATATCTACTTTCCCTATTATTTTTTCTGACTCATTTTAAGGCACAGTAGAAAAATAAATGAACCCAAATCTCAAATAGACTGTACTATTGGAGATGGTCATTGAATGCCCAACATTTAAAAAAGAAAAATATAGGACCCACCATAAAGTTTTTATTTTTTTTGCCATCTAACCTGTTGATAAGGTCATAGAGACTCGGATGAATCCCGAAAATACAAACATCAGCTTAATATTAAGCTTTCGTTGCCTCAAGAAATTTTTAACGGTGGACATTCAATCCCTACTTTGTGGTCCACTTGAGATTTAGATACGCTTCATTTCTTACCCATACCCTGCAGTGAACTAGAAAAATTGATGAAAGGCATGGATATGAGAGCCATGGTCAGGAAGCTGGACAACACCTGATCCACTCCTGATGTCCAAGAGATGACACGGTAGAACTCTCTGTCCACAGCACACGTGGCAGAGTGCATCAACCGTATCCGTCCATCTACAGTAATCTGTCATAGATGGGAGTGGATTAGGTGTTTCATTCATGTGCATAAATTGTTAGCGCAGGCCCATCAACTTTCACAGGTAGACTACATACTCGACCTAATCATCTCCTACTATGGATGGACCGTATGTTTCCAAAATTACAAATATTAGACAAAATCATATCCTTAGTCTTTCTTCTCTTTAACCCCAATAAATATTAACCATTGATCTTTGTTACTTCCATTGTTGTAGGCCACTCATCACATGATAGGATCATCATGTGGAGGTGTTTTTGTAACAATTTTCCATCCAAACCAAAGGAAACTAAAGAATTATCGTTTAAGCATAACCTTTTGCCCTATCACAAAAAAGGAGGCCCAGTTCTTAGACCGCTTGGATTGCCACATTGTTTGCAAAAGTGTTCAGTGACGACGTACATGAGTATGGATTTTCATAGTCCGCCAGAGTATCGCTGTTTTCCAATAATAATACTGGCACATTTCACGTGCACGAGCAGAGGAAGTGGGCGCGGATTAGATACTGACAAGGTTAGTAGCCAAATCGCGACCCAAGTGACATTACCAAGCTCTGTGTACCCCACCATGATGAATACATTGTATCCATGCCGTCCAACCATTTGTAGAGATTGTTTTATGGCATTACAAAGAGAATTAGATAGATCTAAATTTCAAGCGGACCCCACCATAGAAAATAGCTGGGACAGTGACATCCACCATTCAAAACTTCTTAGGGGCTACAGTAGTTTTTTTATTTTTTGGTTAGCTTGTTAGTACACACCCATGTCAGTTCACACACTCCATGTTAGCCACCCCCACTAAGGATCGATACCAAGACCTCAAGTGTTGAAACGAGGCATCTCCACTCAGTCTGCCAGTTGAGCTATGGATCTTGGTGCAAAATGACAACTGCTTTGGTATTCCATCGTTTCCTTTTAACTTGTCTTTTAACGATTTCATCGATCCTGGGCTTTAGTAGTTTCTAATCAAGCTAATATTTTTGTTTTCACTCTGTGACTGCTCCCACGGTTTTCTGTGGTGGGTCCCGTTGAAATTTAGACCTATCTCAATCTCTTTGTAATGTCATAGAACCATCTCTACAACTGATTGGATGGTATGAATACAACACATGCATTATGGTGGCTCCACAGAGCTTGGTGATGTCACTTCAGTAGCTATTTGGGTGCTAACCTTGACAGTATCCAATCCACGCCCAGAGGAAGTCGCCAACACCGGAAACGAATTAGCTGCACCCCCTGCCACCAGCCAATGGCTGGTGTTCGGTGCTATGTGGGCCCCATCATGATGTATGTTTTTCATCCATTCCGTCTATCTATTTTTATAGATATTTTATAGTATTACACAAAAAAATGAGATATATAAAAATCTCAAGTGGACCACATTACAGTAAACAGTGCGAATGAACTTCAACCATTAAAAACTTTTTCGGGGCCATAAAAGTATTGGATCAATCTGATCTTTGTTTTTTCCTTCATCTGGGTCTTTATGACCTAATCAACCGATTGGATGTCAGATAAACAGTACATTGAGCCTTAGGAGAATTTAAATTATGGATATCCAATCACTATTGTTTTTCTGTAGTGTGGTCCACCACAGATTTATATCCCTTTTATTTCTAGGATAAAGCCCTAAAATGATCTTTAAAAATGGATGAACAGAATGGATGAAATATATACACCATGGCGAGGCCCACAAAGAACCGACCAGCAGCCCCGGGCTCGTGTCAGGGGGAGTAGCCAATCCGTCCCCCTCAACACCACAACTGTACGACGTTTCGAACTCCTGCCAGTGTGGGACATTGAATGTGCATCCCACACCATTTATAATGACTCATCATTTTACGTGGTATACTTTAGAATAGATCGAGACCGTCCAATTCGTTGGCCCAAATTGTGGGTGAAACAGATCACATCTATCTTCTAATCATCCGACTGATGGCTATCAGATGGATCCTTGATAGAATATGGTTTGCAATTCAAATTCAACATCTAACATCAAAAGATCCAGCCGTCACACCCAGATCCACAGCTCGACTGGCAGACTGAGTGGAGATAACTTGGTATCGATCCCTAGTGGGGTGGCTAACACGGAGTGTGTATACGGACATGGGTGTGTACTACCAGGCTAACCACAAAAAAAAAAAAAGATCCAGACGTCCAATCAATGACCCAATTAATTAACAATCACGATCTGAACTAACACATGCATATGGCGGATCCCAGAGTCGTGTGGCTGATGAGTCACCACAGTTTAAGAAATTAAGTAAAACTCACAACTTAGATTATGAAATTTGAAGTAGGTATTTTATAATAATAATTAATAAAGAAAATTCCCATGCAAAAGCATGCACCCTTACAATGCTAAAAAACATACATAAACCAAACATAAAAACCCCTGAAATCTCTTATTTTCAGACCCCAATGCTTCATTTCTTCTATTGTAAACATTAGAACACCAACTTTTTGATAGACCCCACCATTAATATCAATAAATAGAGTAGCACAACCAACTAGGAAGTGGACCCCATCTCAAGGGCACTTGGGCTTGCCCTTGGAATTTAGCT
The DNA here is from genome assembly GCF_029962835.1 of Magnolia sinica. Lineage (NCBI taxonomy): Eukaryota > Viridiplantae > Streptophyta > Magnoliopsida > Magnoliales > Magnoliaceae > Magnolia > Magnolia sinica. Next base: position 56,607,483 of record NC_080588.1, read on the forward strand.
TGTCCCTGTAACAAGGGCACTCGTCCTTGTTTCCATAAGTCCCTGAAGGAACGCATTTGCACTCCTCACAGCAAAGCCCACAATACTTCAAGCAACGGTCGTGTACTGAAGCTTTGGAGCACCTTGTGGCACATTTGGAGTCACAAAAAGCTGAAAAAGTGGGCCATCATATCAATAACTAGAACACAAATATTAATTGATTTAAAAAAAAAAAAAAAACCAAGATGAAAAATATGAAAAATTATGAAAAAAGAGAAAATGATTTCCATAAATATAGTGAAAATACACAAATAAAAAGGTTCTCAAGCCTAATCGCTTGGACCATGATAATTTCCAACCTATCATGTGTGTATTACATCCAACCTATCCAGTAGGTTGGCCCCATTATGAGGATCATCTTCTACGTAGTAAACCTGCATCTACTCATCAAGTGGACCACAATTGTATTTGTTATTTATTGGCGGCTATACATGATATTTTATGGTGTGGCTCACCTGATGAGTAAATGGGACTGATTTTTGTGTAAGGTGATCCTCATGGTGGGGATAATCTATTTCAGGGATCGGATGTAGCATGAACATGACAGGTTTGAAGTTATCAGCTAGGTGGAAATGAGACCTTCTCTAGTTAAAAAGAACACCCAAAAGAGAAGATGTAGAATGGGGTGTGTAGGGGAGCTCTTTTACCTGAGCCAGCCATGGTAGATTGAATGTAAGAGAAGCTGAGGAGGAGGAAAAGAAAGAGCAATGGAGTGGACAGCTTTGCCATCTTTTAAGTGTACCAAAAAAAACAACTGGAGAGAGAGAGAGAGAGAGAGAGAGAGAGAGAGAGAGAGAGAGAGAGAGAGAGAGAGAGAGAGAGGGATGTGGAATTTGGAGTGTTTGGAAGGTTATTTATATAGGGAGGTGAGTGAAAATGGACAGGAATCCTCTATGAAGGCAACTCGGATTGCATAGTGTAGAACACAGCACTGAGGTACCTACTGTATATATATGTGGAAAAGCTCTGTGACCACACGATGATGTATATGTTATATCCACGTCGTCCATTCATTTTTACAGATCATTTTACGGTATGAGTCCAAAAATGAGGCAGATACAAAGCTTAAGTGGACCACACCACAGGAAGCAGAGTGAATGATGTTGCCCACAATTGAAAATTTCATAGGGCCCGCCATGATGTTTATTTCCCATCCAACTTGTTGATAAGGTCACACAGAAATGGATGAAGGGAAAACAAAAATATCATTTTGATCCAAAACTTTCGTGGCCCACAAAAAGTTTTCAATCCTCACTATATCTTGTGGTGTGGTCCACTTGAGTTTTGGGTCTTACTCATTTTTGGGTTCATGCTCTAAAATGATCTTTAAAAATGGATGGACGGCGTGGATAAAATACATAAATCTTGTTAGGTCCCACATAGCTTTTCGACGTAGACACACTACCAAGATCGCTGCTGTCTTCTACACTACGCAATCTGAGTTCAAAACAGACATTGTCGGCGTCCGGTCCACCGATAGTGTGCGAATATGCGCTGGTACATGCAAGCGTGAGCGAGTGAACCAAGCGTGTGAATTAGAAACTAGTGCATGCCTAGCTTTTTGTGTGGCATCAGGTGCGTGTGTTTGGCATTCTCCTACTCCCTCGTATGAAATGGATGGTGGGCATGACGGCACACGTGCTAACTTGTGCCGACGTGTATGGAATCTGACCCATTCATTAGGCAGGGACACTATGACAACGTCCTGGTCCGAGAGTAGCATTTACATTTTGCCTACACGATAAGTAAGCTGGCCTTATCTTTACTTCTAAGGGATGGCCACTGTAAGAACTACTTTACGAATACACACGATCCTGCACACGTGTGTTCCGTTGACAAGTTTCCCAATAAGCCTCCCCTACGGGAGCGGATCAGGTGTTACTCAGGTAACACGTTAGTAGGCGTTGTCCTGTCTGTGGGGCCCACTTTGATGTATTTTTTGTATATCCACTCCGTCCATCTGATTTTTCAGATCATTTTAGAGAACAGTTCTAAAAATTAATCAAATCCAAATCTAAAGTGGACCACATGATAGGGATTAAATTTTCACCATTAAAACTTTCTCGGGGCCACATAAGTTTTCGATCAAGCTGATATTTGTATTTACCCTTCATCCATGTCTGAGTGACATTATAAACATGTTGGATGGAAAATAAAATTATGGTGGGCCCTAAAAAGGTTTCAATGGTAAGTGTCATTATCCCCACTATTTCCTATAGTGTGGTCCACTTGAGATTTGAATTTTCTTTATTTTTTAGAAAATAAACTAAAATGGGCTATAAAAACAGATGGACGGTGTGGATATACAATACATACATCAAAGTGGGCCCCACAGTCAGGTCAATACCCAATAAATTGCTACCCGGGTAACACCGATCCGCAGCCTCCTCTTACCCGGGACGCGGTTTCTCACGAAGTGGAGAAAGCAAGTGGATGTTTCGTACATTGCATTGTTAAAGGTTGTAGAGATTTCGAGGCGTTTTTTTGTGGTAATTTTCTTGAGAAACGCTTCCAGAGAAATCGAGGCTGGTACTGGTGTAGACGCTTTTTGATACTCCAGCTTGCAGATTCTGACCCAAGTTTGACAGCTACCCTACACGTGGCATATACGCCTCGAAATAAAGTGCCCAGATCTTGGGATAAAGTTAACTGGCCAGTTGTTGAAGTTCTAATGGACGGTTAATATGAAATAACGTCAATGGTCAGGATATAACAAATAATTACGGTACAATTTGGGGTTGTAACCCATCGAGAGTGAGACCCACCATTTGGACGGATTGGATTTAGGTAAGTAAGTGGAATTTATGGGAATGGCTGAGTGTGGTACTCTACAAACAAATATGTCAAATAATTTTTAATATTCTATCACACGGATATAAGTGTTAGTGGATGAATTTTATTAGCAATTTGCAGCTGTAGATGAAGGTGCATTGAACACAAGGGCCTAACTAATGACAGATTGGCATGAGTAAGCAGGGAAAACACTGTATCTTAGCTTTCATAAAATAAGGGTGGGCCTCTCATCAGGAGGGCCGCACATGTACCTTTAAGTAGGGACTTGGATTTGGTAGTGATTCCTCCGGTACTGATATCACAGTACTGGTCAGAGCTGAAAGTGATGTGGGCCCACCACTGTGTGTGTATTTTATCCACGTTGTTCATCCATTTTGGATCATTGTTGCCGTGCATGAGTCCAAAAATAAGATAGATCCACATTTTGGATCATTGTTGTAGAGCATGAGTCTAAAAATAAGATGGATCCAAATCTTAGGTGAACTACACCACGGGAGCACACCACAAGAGAAATAGTAATGATTGAGTACCCACCCTTAAAAAAAAAAATTTTGAGGCCTATTGTAATATTCATTTGCCATCTAACCTATTAATTAGGCTGAAATGATGAAGTTACACATCACACGTGTGAAATAATATAAAATGTTTTTTGAGAGTTTGAGCTAAAGCTAGGCATCAAGTCGGGTCGGACCGTGTTAGGGTTGACTCGACTTAATTCGGTTTTGAAATAGACTTGACCCGAACTCGATTCGACTCGATACTGAGTCCAGCATGCTTGACTCTACCCGAGTTCGGTCTAACCTAGACTAATCTGGACTGAGTCTGATCCGATCAGAAGTACTGAGTCAGGTTGAGTTGGCACCGAGTTGGATTGAGAGATAAGAGAGGGAGGGGGTGGAGAAGAGAGAGAGGAGGGTGATGGTGGTGGGTGGTTGCTAGGCCTAGAAGAGGAAGAGAATGAGGTGGTTGCTGGGCTTGGAAGAGGAAGAGGAAGAGGAAGAGGAGGGAGGGAGGGAGTGGAGTGGAGAGGAGAGAGAGGAGGAGGAGGAGGAGGAGGAGGAGGGTGATGGTGGTGGGTGGTGGCCGGCCTTGGAAGAGGAGGAAGAGAGAGGGAGGGAGGGAGAGAGAGAGGTTGGGATCGGGTCAGGTTGGGTTAGAGAGTCGGGTCGAGTCGGATTTCAGATCAAGTCAAGTCTAACAGATCGAGTTTCGGGTCAAGCCAAATCAAGTTAATGGGCAACTCGAACTCGACTCGATTTGAGTTCAGATTGGGCGAAGCTTACTCGGTTCGATTCGACTCACCCATTCGGCTCGAGTTGATTCAGATCAGACTAAGTCAGACAAGTCGAGTTAGCCGGATCGGGTCGTCCCATGCCTACCTCTAGCTTTTAAAGCAATTGATTATTTAAGATGATGGGCATTAGGGAAACTGATTAGGTACTTACATTAGCAAGTGGTCGGTGCTCTGTGGGCCCCACCATGATGTATGTGTTTCATCCATGTCGTCCACCCATTCTTCTAGATCGTTTTATTGTATGAGCCAATAAAAAATGAGGTTGATTCAAATCTCAAGTGGACCGCATAGTGTTGATTAAACACCCACCATTAAAAATTTCTCAGGGCCACAAAAGTTTTGGATCAAGCTGATATATATTTTTCCCTTAATCCAAGTCCGTATGACCTAATCAATAGGTTAGATGTCAAATAACCATTATAGTGGGCCCTAGGAGGTTTTTAATGGTGGACATTCAATCACTTCTAATTTCCCATGGTGTGGTCCACCTGAGATTTCGATATACCTCATTTTTTGGATAAAGCCCTAAAATTATCTTTTAAAATAGATGGACAGCATGAATGAAGCACATACATCATGGGGTTCCATATAGCACTGACCGGTAGTCACCTGGCTGGTGGCAGTGTCACTAGCCGAACCGCGTCCCATTTAGCGCAAGTGTCCAGATTAGCTACTCGTGGGAGTCTTTCACACCCGTACATTTCAAAAGTCATCCCCACCCAAGCTTAATAAGGTCCACGTAGTGTGGTAAATGTAAAATCACTATTAATTCACTAAATTCATGTGCTCGGAGCCAAGAAATTTACCACTGTAGATGCCACCTTTTATCCAGCAGTTATTTTGAAGCAAAACAAACTTAACTTACACTTAGACCTTTACGTACGGACACTCATTTTGAGGATAAAAATACTCATGCTTTTTAAGTAAGTTGGTGACAAGGAATTAGCGGCCCTCCATGGCTACGAATTATAACAATAGCCATAGGTACCATAGCCGATCTGACAGCCGACCTCGACAGTGTGACAGGACATTGAATCAGGGTCGGCCGGTTCAGTAGGATGTGGCCCACCTGCGATGATGGTGGGTGTGGATCAAACAGGCTATTCAGATTATTCAAACTCTGAGAGTTTCAACAACAGAATCAGTGGCCCCATATGTACGGAGGAAGTGATCATGGAAGAGAGATGATGAGCTTGCCTTTCATTGATTTCCTTGGAGCTGGGGCCACGTAGAGATAGGGAGGTGTTTTCCATTCAAGTTTTCCTTGAGTCCTCGCATGTACATGTATTCCAAAAAAAAAAAAAAATGAAATGAAAAAGTAGAAAAAGAAAGGACAAAATGGGGAAAAGGTTTTTGAAATTGCTAGAGCGTTCGTCCTCATGAGGTCCACATGATGAATGGTGGGATGATGTATAAAACTACAGTCCACCCCACACAGTATCTGGAAAGTTTCCGTAGTGTGTATCCCCATTCTCATTGTTCCCAATGACGTGGCCATGTGAATGGTAGATCTGGCTAAATTTAGGCCCCTAAGGTTAATACCTGAGGGACCATATGATGGACGGAGTGGATTTCACATACACAACACGGTGGGCCCCACAGAGATCGGGTATTGTAGCGGCTGGCTACGACACCTGTCGTGCAGGGTTGCAGTCCCTGCCTCAAAGGCTGAGAAGACTTGGAAGCGTTGTTGGCAGGAAGATTCTTACTCCTGTACGTTACGAAAGATGAACATCGATGCTCTGGCGGATTATAATAATTCATACACATGCACATGCGAATTCTACACGTGTAACTAAATTGTACCGTCCAACTCGCGATCTCTACGCTAGGTAGGTCATAAACGGATGGATACGTTGAACTTTATTAACTGGAGGATTCGGCAGTTCAAATTGAGAAACGATTATTCATTGAACGGATGGTAAGATCGTGAGTCCTATGGACGCGGTTTGGCTGCTGACCCAACACTAGCCAGCTAGTTGGTGTCAAGTTTCTGTGGGCCCCACCATGATGTATATATTTTATCCACGCCATCCATCCATTATTTCAGCACATTTTATGGCCAGGGCTAAAAAATTAGACAGATCCAAATCTCAAGTGTACTACACTACAGGAAAATAGTGTTGATTGAACTTTCACCGTTAAAAACTTCCCAAAGCCCACTCTAATATATATATATTTGCCATCCAACCTCTTGATAAGGTCACACAGACCAGGATGAAGGGAAAACACAAATATCAGCTTGATCCAAAATCTGTACGACCCTTGAGAAGTTTTCAACGGTAATCATTCAATCCCCATTGTTTCCTGTAGTGTGGTCCACTTGAGGTTTGGATCTATCTCAATTTTGGGTTCACCCCATAAAATGAACTGAGAAAATCGATGTACGGAATGGATAAAACACATACATCATAGTGGGGCCCATAGAGATTTGATACCAGCTAGATGGCTGATGTTGAGTGACCAGCCAAACCGCATCCCAGTCCTGTGGAGCTGATTCTAACTTCTAAATCGGTATATGATACGGTAGAATTATAAGAACCGTAATACAGTAGAGCCATCTCTTCACAAGACACGTGGCAGGGTGACGTGCCGATCAGGTCCACTCATACACTCGCAACAAGAGTGAATTTTATTCATTACTTTTTCCATGGTTTATTCCACTGCATGTTTCACCTCATTATTGTTTTTGTTTTACACCGTCTCTTTAATGGCTATGGCCACAGATCAAGTGGATGGAATTGTCTAATAGCAGTGATTGGACATAAACCATCCATATGAGTCTTCATAGGAGCAGACATGATTTTTACATCACCCAGCCACCTGTCCTATGACAGATGGTTCTATCATGTCACTGATTCAAAGGCCCCACTTTTGAAAGGAAACAGTGGACGACTCGGATTGCACAGTGCAGTACTTAGCACCGACGTTGTCCGTACCATGTGCTGTTGGAAAAACTTTGTGGCCCCACCCTGATGTATTTGTAATTTCATCCCTGCCGTTTACATATTTTTCCGGCTCATTTTATGGCTTGAGTTTGAAAATGAAGAAAAATTAAATTTTAGGAAGACCACACCATAGGAAATAATGGTGATTGAACACTCACCATTACAAAATTTCTAGGGCCCACCGGATCCAACCTGTTGATAAGGTCATACAAATCTGAAGCAAGGAAAAATACAAATATAAGCTTGATACGAAACTTTCGTGGCTTCCATCTTTGTAGAGTAGTTCAAACAAGCTAGGCCTATGTTTCATAAGCTAGACCATTGATCTAATGGTGTCCCACCATCAATGGAGCATGACTCAAAAGTCTTCACGATAATACAATCTTAACGATTGAGTAGATATGGTAGACTTGTCCAACTCTTTCAAACTCAGCTTAACCCAAATCAGGTGGGTGAATCAACATGTAGATATCACCCTATTTGAACTCCATCCGAGTTGAGTCTGACTCATTCGTTAGCTCGAGTTGACTTCACCTGAAATTCGAATCGATATGACTCTACTCAATCCGAAACTTGACACAACTCAAGTTTCGTTAGAGCCTATTTGGATATGCTTTTTAAGATATCTTGTATCGTGTTAGAAGTTATAATTTGATGTTTACTATATTTGGATTGGAGTGAATAGGAGTTGAATCCATGCTTGCAAATACAAACTCTAACCAAATGTTAGAACTAACGGTAAAGTATTATCAGTGAGTTCTATTACCGTCAATATTTCGTATTCATTATGCTGTGTTCGGCAGTGGATGAAAGTTTGAAATTTGTATGATTACAAGATATTTGGTATCTATGCAGTGTGAGATCGGGACTGTTCATTTAGTACATTTTAATGTGAAAATCATCTGGGTTAGAAATCAGAGAGTTTCATACGTCAAACAAGCCACCCAACCCAATTAAGATTGTATAATATGCAAACATAATACGTCTTATTCAAACATTGATCTGTATAACGTATTGTATATTATGCCAAACAATACCTCCTATCCAAACATTAATTAGTATCTGATTGATTTCAATGTATTCTGAAAACCGTCCAGTGTATACATAAACAGTACCCAAATACAATACAAGACAATACTACACGCGAATCCAAACGGGCCCTTAGTGTGTGTACACACACACACACACTCTCGAGTAAGGTACTTGATCCAACCTCTCTTCCTCCATCTACCTCTCTTGAGCTTGACAATCACCCACCGCCACCGCCGGGTCACCTTCCTCTCTACACTTTCTCGTCTCCCTCGTCTCTCACAAAAGAATTTTGAGAGAGAGAGAGAGAGAGAGAGTGAGAGAGATCAACTGGACCGATTCAACTCCTGTGACTGCGTTGAACTCGAACTGAATTAATTCAGACCAATCTCAAACTTAGATTAAGTCAGGCTTGCTTGAGTTGGTACTGAGCTTAGTCGAGCTCAGGTCAAGTTTATTTCAAAACTGAGTTATGTCGGGTCAGCCCTAACTTGCTTCAACTCGACTCAATCCCAGCTCTAGCAAACCAACCGTCAACTTCTTCTACAGTGCTGGCCAATAGATCAACCGTCTCGATTATCTACGTGTATAATTTGTTTTTGTTTTTTTTTTTCAAAGACCAAGCATCGTATTATTCTACATGTGTGCAACGTCTACAATGTCCTGATGGATGCGTATCAACCATAACACTCGACCAGGGTATAAATAGGTCCATACCATAATCTTGTGGCGTTTATATCAACATAGTGGACACTTGGCGTCGATTTTGGGGAAACTAAGGTGTTGTGGTACAGCCAAAAGGGACCGAAAGGCTCTTTGTGCCCCATATTTAGGGAGGATTTAGAAGTCCAGTTTGTCACTTCACCTACTGTTTGCTGACGCATTTCCCACATGTGAGACCGATGGTCACGTGATCCGCACCGTTGATCCGTCAGCTCTCATCCTCTAGAAACATCTCACCTTGAACAATCTCAGCCCTTCTATCGGTGACCAACAAACGGAGGGTAAAAAATAAGTGTGATTGAAAACTCTCAAGTACAGATTGGAACACCTACCATTGAAATCTTATTTGGCCCACCTTACTTTTGCATGGGGCAGATATTTGGTTATCCCTTCATTAAGATGAGATTCACATTGTAAATGGGTTGGATGGCGTATAAAAAAGACAGGTGGACCATAGTAAAGTTTCAGTGGTAAGCATCCGTATCCCCACTTTTCCATGTGGTGTGGCCCACTTGAGTTTTTAATCATCCTGATTATTGGGTTCAAGTCTCATGAGCTCTTGCCCGGGTGGTAGACTCTCAGGAGTGTGTGGGGTGTGTGTGCGTGTGTTTTTTTTTTTTTTTTTTTTTTTTTTTTAAAAGTCCCATGAGCTGGCTCAAATAATGGACGGAGTGGATGTCACACACACAAGGGCGGGCCCGGGGAATAGGGCGCATGGTTGGCTGATGTAGACCGTCTGATCCGATGGATCCCTGTGATGGGGAATGCCCAAAAAAAAAACCCATATTTTGGAAGATCGTAACCTTCGATCTATGTGGACCACTGCCTTATTATACTCTTAATTATTTATTATAGTCTGTGATCAAACGGTTAGGATCTTCCAAGTGGCAGATTTTGTAGGCATGCAGCAACCATGTGGGTCCCATCAGATATGCGGTCTGGATCACCGGACAATGTGACCTATGACGAATTATCCTGATTCGTCCATTCATTAAGAAAAAAGAAAAAAGGCATATTGGAAAGCAATACCTGAAACTGAAACTTTGGGCGGAGTCAAGCTCCTGGGCTGTCAAGCACCTACAAAGAGATTCGACCACCTGTACTTAGTGGGTGGGCCCCACACTAAAAAAGGTGCCAGAATGATCAGCTTTCCTATGAAAGGCAACTTAATAAATGTGGACAGTTGTCATGTGAGGCTAACAAATATACAAGACTGTGGGCGCATGCTTATTAGACAGTGGTGTGGTGATGTGTTGCGCGCTGTGGGGCCCACTTTGATGTAGATGTTTTATATCAACGCCGTCCATCTGTTTTGCCAGCTCAGCTTAACTTAGGGTATGAACCTTAAAAGTAAAGCAGATCCCAAGCTCAAGTGGGCCATACCGTAGGAAACAGTGGGGTAGTGACACCACCGTTTAAATTTTCCAAAGGCCCACCGTAATATTTATTTGCCATCCAACCTGTTGATAAGGTCACACAGACCTGGATCGATGGAAAAATACAAATATCAGCTTGATTCAAAACTTTTGAGCCCCCCATGAAGTTTTAATGGTTGAAATTCAATCGCCACTGTTTCCTGTGGTGTGGTCCACTTGAGCTTCTGATCTACCTCATTTTTTGTTTCATGGCTTACAATGAGATTGGGAAAACAGATGGACAGTGTGGATATAAAACACGTTCACCGTGGTGGGTCCCACAGCGCCCAACACATCACCACACCACCAGATCGGCGGCCTCACCAGCTCCAAAGTTGGGGGGTTCCACATTCAAAATAGAGTGATGATGTGGTAAAGCTCTGCTTACGGCAAGTTTACCACTCGTTAGCTCCCACTTGGGACCCGTGTCAGATCCAGAGAGCTCATGAAGTGGGCCACGCAGTGTAGATACCCTACAACTAATCTGAGGCTTGGTCATCTCATCTGGAAAACCATTCATGGGCATAAAGAAAATGGACGGTTAAGATTTGACCAATTGTCTGCATTCAACGTACATGTGGTCCTGGGGAACCGACAAGCTGGTGCCCACCCTCATGAACGGCTTGGAATTTACGGTTGATAACTTCACTACTCGGAAAGATCAACGGATCTCATTGGTTTCATCTTGGGGTGAGTAAAAGCGACATTTGTCCGGACTTTAAAAACAGAAATAAATACATGAAAGATAGGGAGGTTCCTCTAATTTCGCAGACAAGAGAACGGTTTTGCAAAGTCGGGTGGGGTGTTGATCAGACGGATACATGCTGATATTTTAATGATTGCATTGGTTTATTATATTTTCATATATATCTTTTTTTTATATCTATAATTTTATTAATTATATACATGTAATTATTTATCATAAAGAATTTTATTTATTCTAAACAAACAAGCTAAAATATAGGACTACTCATTTAAAAGTCATCTTTTATAGCACATAATTTATTTGAGAGAGAGAAATCCTGCATTTCTCGTTAGCTTGAGTCATCGGAAATGATGTAGACCAATGAGACCTGACAGCACCGAAATTTTTCATGTCATTAACACATACGATCCACACTAAATTATAATTTATAAGTAATGACCGACCCAAGTTTTATGGGACTGGTGTTTGTATAGCCCAAGCCCAAGATCAGACTCAATACATCCTGCCCATGCCCAACCCAATGCGGGGTCAGTCACAGGTCGGTCGGGTTCAACCCGCCCAACTTTCAACGCTACCTATTCCAAATTCACCTACTCCATGTTGACACGTGGGATTCAGATCACCATCTAGACAACCACCTGGTGAACGGTGGACCCCACTAAACATTACATGTGCCACTAAATCACTCTTGTGGATGGATTACGTCCAAACACGGTATGGCCCACCTTCAGCGACCAAACTTCCAAATGAGAAATACATGTTTTAAACTGTTTTGGGGGAACAGGAAATCTAAGCTGGAGGACCAGATGAAGGGTCTAGATCGGTGGTTGGATGATTTGAGTGTCTGCTAAGATTTCATTGGTAAAATATTTCTATCCTGGGAACTTCCTATCAGTCAAATAAGATTTTGGGGCCATATCAATTCCAAATGATCATCAAATGAATGGTCAGGATCACTGGAGTTGGAGTCCTTTGCATCTCATGTTTTATTTGAGTTCATTTTCTCACCACTTCAGATCATCACCATGTGTTGCCCCATCTAGCCCAGATGTAGAGATGCTATGATGATCGAACCGTCCATTTTATGTGTGCCATACCATACAGGCTGATGATGATTTAGGCCATCGATACGGTGGATTGAATGTGGATCGTTAAATAAAAATATTCAACGGTTCACATTCAACTCTACAAATCAATGGTCAGGTTCATCCTTTCCTCATGACTATTAGCTCATAGGCAATTTAAAATACTTCCTAGAGGATGGACAGTTCCGATCTTCCGACCATCTCTGCGTGTGGACCACATGCAACGCATGCTATTGATATAACTATGGTGTTCACCATAACCATATGATTTTGCTTATTGAAGTCGCTTCAGCCATCCATTCCATGGACAGTTATGATTGTTTAACCTATATGATTTCACCGCATGCTCCATTTACAATGAGCATCATGATTTCAAAGGTCTGGATCGCTGATGCCAAGTGTACGGTGGATGATTCACCACCATTCTAAATATTGTAACCAACTATCACTGTGGGCCAATCCAAAGGTGAATGAAGATCTATATCAAACGGTCCAAAATGAGAGGCCTGGTGTGAATTGGCTGTAACAGGAAAATCAAAACGAAAGGTTGATCGCAACCATCCAATTAGTTACCATCAAATTAACAGTTAGAAATTCAAATGTCAATGGTCTAAATTTAACTTACAAATTTCCATTCATTGGAAGTTTACATTATCCAATCAATTTGATTTTCTTGGTTGTATCCCATCTATGATGGGTCCCACAATTTGAAAGGTTTAGATTGATGTGAAGCGTTTAGTGGCTTTTAGTGGCATATTTGAATGGTTGAAATTAGCTTATTCTTGAATTTGAATTTCATTAATATGCATCTTTGTGAAATTAAAAGTTCATTAATTAGCAAATTTATTTTTTGGAGTTTTTCTTATCAAAATCATGATTTTTTAGATTTGTTATTTGATTGAGTCAATCAAATTTACATTTTAGGAAAGAGGTGCTGAGACCTTTGAAATCAATTAGGATTTAATTATTTAAACCATCCAATTAATGGTCAACAAAATCAACGATCGAAATCAAATGTAACATAAAATAGTCTAATAATGAATCTAAACATTGCTCATGCGCCCCAACTTTGATGCCATAATTCTAAATACCTAATCAATAATTAGGAAAATAGATGGTCCACATCGACTGTAATAAAGAAATGTTCGATCATTGTTCTTGACTATCCATCACATGAGGCCACCTCTGATTGTCCCTCTAAAACTACTCCAATATATTATCCTAGCCATCCAATCAATGTGTAGGAAAGTAATGATCCTTATTTGTTATGCTAGAAGAGGTCTTATCTCCTTTTTTTTTCTTTTTTTCTTTTTTTCTTTTTTTACACACGCACACACAACCCCACACACTCACCCGAGCAGGATCCCAAGAGAGAGAGAGAGAGAGAGAGAGAGAGAGAGAGGGAGAGAGAGGATCCCAGAAGAGGTCTTATCTGTGATTTGGACCGTCGGATAAGTGAGCCCACCTTGTTTTGTCCACCCCTCTTTTTTTTAAAAAATCACTTTGATTCGATAATTGGAACCATATGATCAATGGTCATGAAATTGACGATCGATGTGTATTATATCATGGAAACTGCTAACCACTGTTAATCTTGTGGGCCCACATTTGAATCCCCCATCACTCTTATACATGATTTTGACCATCTATCATGTGGGACCCATCATTGATTGATGCCACTTTGATCATATTATTCTAACAATCTGGCCATTGACTAAGAAAATGGAAGACCCATATTGATCATAGTTGGGCACTGGACATGTCGACCCGGCAAACTCGACTGGTCCAACCTGTTCAGACCCGACTCGATCCGACACGAGTGGGTGAGTCAATCCGAACCAAGTAGACTTTGTTCGATCTGAACTCAAACCAAGCCGGGTTCGGGTTACTCATTAACTCGACTCGACCGGAAATCCAACTTGGTACTGACTTATATATATATATATATATATATATATATATATATATATATATATATATATATATATATATATATATATATATATGAAATTAAAAAAACTCATGTTTAATGTTTCATGGAGAGTCCTCGAATTAGTCTAGGGCAGACCCGAACTGAGATCAGGTCAGGAATGTTGGACTCAGTACCAAGTCGGATCGAGTTCGGGTCACATCTATTTCAAAACCGAATCAAGTCAGGTCACCCTAACTCGGTCCAACTCGACTCGATGCCCAGCTCTAATTACAGTGGAGCGCTTTGATCATTGATGTAGACCACCATTCTGGTGAGACCACCTTTGTTGTTCCTGCCTCTTAAGAGTCACTTTAATTGAATTATCCCAACCATACAATCACTGGTTACGAAGATGGATAATCCATATAGATTACAATAGAGGTGGTGTTGTTGATCTGGACCATCCATGAATAAGGTCCACCATTGATTCCCATCTCTCTAGAGAATCACTTTAATAATGATCCTAACCATTGATAGGAAATGCATGGTCCATATTTATAATACTAGTAAACGTCCTAGGAAATGTACCATCCATGATCTGGACCCTCCATGTGCAAGCCACCTTTACTACGGTTAGATTTGTTTCAAGTCCAAGTTGAAAGTAATGTAGCTACAATCTGGACTATACTCCCTCAAATGACAAACATGAAAGCTAAACTGATTATTGCAATCCAATTCAATCATGCATCCAAACAAAGCCATATTCCATATGACAAGCACAGACGAAAAAGGACTTGGGACTTCCACCAACTATACATATAAAATCCAGGGTTAGATAGGACACCTACTACTTATTGGGGATACTTGGGACAGATTCTTCTCCCACCTACCAACCATGCATGGTAGAGAAGAAATGCAGAGCTTGGATTTTCAGGTGCATTTACTATGAGCTATTTCCATCATACACATCTCTGACCCTATGGTGATCAAAACTTTCCACCCTTAGAACACAATAAAGTATGGGCCAGGGCCCAAAATCAATCAGATATTATTCTAATTTCTGGGCCATCCATTCGCTGCGGGACCCATCATTGGGCAGCCCTCTGTGATCAGTCTGCGTAAAAATCAAGCAGTTTTTAAAATGTGCTGGGCCAACATGTGCCAAACCTGCGCACATATGGAAAACCGTAGCTGGGTATAAAAAGTGGGCCCTGCATATTGATCAGGCTGCTCTACTCATCAGGCAGGCCGAACATTTAGATGGCGTCTATTTCTTTTCCCAAACCATCCATTGCTTTTGCAGGGATGGACCATCAATGAAGAAAAGCTATACACAGTTTAGATGTCCCACACAGGCTGGCATGCTTGTTATGTGCAAAGGTGAATGTGATTGTGGGCCCAGCAGATCTTTACCACGACACCCAGGTACGAATCGATTCTGAAAATGTGATGAGCTGTCTTCAAGGATTTGAATCTGCTTTAATACGGCGGACCCCGCCCCACCGCAGTTGTTCGGTCATTTCAGTGATGAATATAACAATCTTGGGCAAATCCAACAAATCTGATAGTGATAGTTATGTAGTTCTACTAAGCTCTATAACAGGGTTTAAAACAGTAGATGTCGGCTACGAAACTGCAATTTCTTGATTTTTATTTTTTATTTTTATTCATGGAAGAAATATCACAAACCTCAGCAAGGATTTTCTTAAGATACACCAAAAACAAATAACAAATCTTCTTCTTTTTCCTACAGTTGAAGAAACACTTGATCCAAATAGAAAATTAACAAAATTAGAATTTTTCTAGTCCTAAAAGAGTTGTAAATTTCTTAATTTTGGAATGCTAAAACTAAGGGTGCGTTTGGTTGCACCAAATATCATGAAAGTTCATGATACTTGGTTCCAAATTATACTGAAATACCATGATATTTTGTCACAACCTGACATACCCCAAGTAAAATAGTGACTTCCTACTCAAGTCCCATATGCAACTCCTATAAATCGTACAGCCCAGATGTAGCCTATCTCAAATCAACCTCACTATTACCCGAATGGCCCCACAGACCAAGAAGCGTCGAAACAGTCAGCCAAATGAATAACCAGGCAGCTCTGCCTGGACCACAGGTCAGTATCAAGGTCCAGCCCATCAGGTTGGCATCTTGAAGGAATTCCCATGGGAGACCCCACACTCAACAAAATGCTCCATCAAAGGGATTCGACGTATCAGCATATAAATCCACCATCATTGATGGTTGTTGTTGTTCGTAAGGACCAGCTATCATTGGCTAATCACCAAGGCGGGGTTCACATGGGTCACGAACACGATCAAAGTCTAGTTAGAGCTCAATGCCAGTCAGATCAGTTGTATATAATAGACTGGCAACCGTTTATATTCCCTATGGGGTACAAATACAGAGGCAATATTGTGGCTATACGTAACAAGCATACCCCATGACATTAATTACAAACCAATATATTCAACGACAACAACGGATTGTGAGTCAGATTCGCCAGTCAGCAATTCAATACTACACAGCATGTATCACTACCGCAATATTAATCCGAAACTATTAATGATGATGGCGGAGACAATTTACTACCTGATACAAATATCTTTGATTTCCTTTGAAACAACATGAGAAATGTACAAAAACCATAAAAACATATAGAGATCAAAATCAGTCAACCTCCCTTGCCATAGGAAGGATGCCAATTGGGGCCATAAGAGTTGTATTCAGCATAATCACCAGATGCTAGCAAGTTGACCTGCCAAAGAGTATCAGAAACTAAGGGCGTGTTTGGATGCCCCTTAGAGCGGATGGATGCTTTTCAGCCCGGATCATGGGTCCTATGTTTCAGGTCTGACTTGAAACATCGTCTTCCATTTGGGGTGAGAAAAGCAGAAAACTGAAAGCCTTATGCAACAGGAAATGATGCAATAAGCCATGGTGTACTACAATGTGGTAAGCCACCAATCACATTATGCCATATGAGATCTTAAAAGCACTTCTAGGAAAACAGTCTGGGAGAAAAGGAATGACTTTATCTGCCACTTGCCGCTCACTGATTGGTGGCTTAACCACATTGTGGTGCAAACATTGGCAGGACATAATTTGAGGTATATCAAATGAGCTCTAATGGCTATGATGAAAACATTGAAAACAAGATGAAGAAATGATCGACAGGAGATACCTTTATGATCTCAGACTTTGAACTGGGGCGCAGATATGCTGCTAGAACACTCATATGGAAATCCTGAATCAAAATCGAAAACAGAAATCATTTCAAACCATGTCTACACAAAAATGATGTGAGCATACATACAATAATACTACATACTTCCTCAAGACTAAAAGGATTACCAAGGATGAAAGAGAAGATGGTGTGTTAGGATGCTCAACAACACTGAATTGCAAGAGTTCAATTAAATATTAATAGAAAAAATTTATTAAAATGAAGGTGGGTTCACAATGATGACCAACCCCACGTAGGGATTCCCATGTTTATTGAGTTTACAGTGATGACCAACACCGCCTAGGACATTCCCACTTTTATTGAATGGGTTATTGCAATCCACTTCAATTAAGCATCCAAATGCAGCTTTAACTAACTGCCATTATCATTCTATGTAGATCTTGGGTCTGATTGCAAAAGTTTGCTAAGCTCCACACATGTGGAGGTCTGCCATGCACAAGCATGCGTGCCAAGATGGCACACATGTGCAAGATCAGAGCGTTCCGTGACGTAATCCACACTAACTAGATCTCCTGGTTAAAAAATAGGACGCATTGCACCTTGGGTGGACCACAAGAAGGAAAACAGTTGGGAGGGGGGCACTCACCCTTGGCTGCACTAGGCTCACCTGTGTTGTAAAATGGCCCAGTAAAATGGCCTATTAACTTCATCCAGGCCAGATTTAGCAAATTAATAAATTGGCGTCATATACACAACACGGCAGATTATATGATTTTTGGGCCCCTGGCATGAAAAGACCAGGCACACCTGATGGTCAGGTTGGATTTCATACACGCATCATGGTGGGCCCCACACTACTTGACCCTATGTTAACGTATGCTCATGCACATGCACACATAGGTTCACTTGCATGCACACACATGATACCATTTAGTCCTAGCCGACCCAAAATAGCTCGGGCAAGGTGATGATTATGATGATGAAACACTAAGAAATGTATTCAGATTTCCGTTCTTTGAATGGTGGTGGATATATTCAGATTATGTGGCAATAAACAGAAATATGTTCAGATTTTGTGTTTCAATTAATCCATTCTCAGTCAAAATGACATAAGCGCAAAAGAAACATAGCCATTTAAGCATAGAGTTGTTGAGGTGTAAACCACCATGACATCTCATATTTTCATGTCAAACAAGAAGTATTCATGGTGGATTTAATGTGGAACCTTTTGCAGTAGCCAGCACCCAACAAGAAAATCAAACAAAATGACTTTTACAAACAACTCAGAGACAATCAAAAGGTAGAAAAATAGTTTGATGTAACTAGGACTACTTAACTGATGCAGGGAAGAGTCAGATCACTTAATTGATGCAGGGAAGACTACCTTAGTGGTACCTTCGGGGCTCCCCAAGCCAAACCGAAAAGAGAAAAAAAAAAAAAGTTCCTTACAATCTTTTGTCATGGTAAGTTTCCTTAAAAACATTGGTCCACACAAAGCAAAAAAAGGATAGTGTTGTAGCCTAATTGGACATCTTCACACAGAATGTCTAGTCAAAGATGAAAGCTGACATATGGAGATGTTGGAAATACCTGTTCTTCCAGGGATAACAACAGAGAGTGAGTTTTCCTCAAGGGACGGAGAGGTGAAGAGTGAGAAGTCAATAGGTACGATTTTCCAGGCAGCAGGCAGACAAAAAAAGATAGGATGTAAAGGACCATTTCGGTGTTGTGGCAAAGGTGACATTGGTCATAAAGAATGTGACTGGTCCACTTCATAGGACCCACAGTAAAAGCATGTATTCTCAAGTGGAACCCCTCATGGAGAGCTATCTTCACTTTGGTACTATGAAACCATTGGACATGGTACACAAGATTATCTAAGGTAAGATGTTCTGACTTATGGCCCAGTATGAATTATTTTCCTTTTTTCTTTTCCTGACTGGCTGATCCAGTACAAATGCTTCATATGTTATTATGGAGAATATTTAAATGTGGTGCATAAGTAGGTCACCTTTGATTATGTGGACCATTGATAGGTGTCCAGCGTGGATTGTACATAGCCCAATATCCCGATCAATGATCGGGCATTCAAATAACAGGCTGCAAATTAGACAGTAAGGCCATCTTTACCCTTACCATCCATTTTTCACACTCTTATACATATGGATGTCGCTGTTCAATCATTGTTAGTATTTTGGTCGCATGCAGTCTACAGAGTGCCCCACCTATCGGCGGTGTTTCTTGATCGCAGGTAGACCCGCTTCGGCCAGCTTAACACGAAATTTAGGAATAAATGTCTGACGATGTCTTTTCCCATTTTCTTAGTAGCTCCGCTTAGTGCTTAAGATTCCATGAACAACATGTAATGGGCTTAAGATGTTGGAAAGGCCTTAAGAGAGAATAGAATATGAAGAACAAGGACAAAATCTCAGCAGACAACCTTGTTTTTTTTTTCCTTGATGGATTACAAAACTGTTGCAAGACATGAAAATTAAATATGATATGCAAGATTTCAGGCTTTAGATCATACTAATTTAAAAACAATCACAAAAAATTCCACGTCCCACATAAAAGTCAAGTATTCAACAAGGGGAATCTATGCGGGTCAAAGCCTACACATGTTAGGGCCGAATCAATTAAAAATTATATACTAAACAATGCTCAACGGAGAGTAAATTCATGCACACATGCAAAGGATTACTTCCCAATCCAAGGGATTCACATGTTTTAAATTGGAAAAACCTAGGGTTTGCAAAAGTAGAATGAAACTTGGGATTTAGGATTATCTAGGGTTAGGGTTAGGAAAATAAGGCGAGAGAGGAGTGAAATAGAAGAGAGAAACGAACCCAAGATGATCCACACATGTGGACAGCGGCCTGGGCCTAACGCACGTGCGTGGGATCCTGCCCGCACGTGTGTGGGGCCCACGAATCTGAAATCAGCCAGCTAAGTGCTAGTCGGCCAGGGAAAGTCCACCTTCACGCTGATCGGATGTCTGGTTTGTGCACAGTGCTCCGCCGAAGTTTCGGCCCTCCTGCAAGGCCAGATTTTAAAAATCTGTTGTAGGGGAAAGATTGACTAACGTGGCTATAGGAGATGAGGAATATGGATGGTAGGAGATGGGGGCGATTTGGAATGGATGTGGCTTCGCACCACAGTAGTTAGCCATTCGAAGAAATGAGGGTTTCATACCCAATTAGGCTTCACAACTCGGAGAGGAGCAGGAAAACGCGAAAATTTTATTCAATCTTCAATGAGAAAAAAGACTACAGGGGGTGCCTATCTATAATAAAATCTTATACCGTAAAACTCGCGCCATGTGCGCACCTTATTAGTTAGAGACGAAGTAATCAAATTTAACAATTAATCAAAGCAATCTAAACCGTCCATGATATTCCTAATAATAATAATAAGCAAAACTCAAAGTACTAGATCATTTGGAATAGTAAGTCACAATCATGAGAACCTATGATGGGATTCACATGACGATCAGGTTCACTCCAAGGAACCAAAACGCGGTCTTCTAACTAGGAGGTCCTCTCTAGGCTTCGTCATCGATCCAGATCGATGGTGGGGCCCTCCTTGCGTACGTGTGTAGAGGGGGGGACGTGCATGTGCCCGAGATGTCCCCATCAATTCTCTCCAACTGCGAAGGTTTCGCCACTGGCGAAACAAAATTCCCGAACCGCTCCGAGATATCAGGATCAAGTCTCTGAAGCTCTTCCTCAGCGAGTCACGTACTGTCTGAAGCTGGGCGTGACTTCCACTTGACCAAGAACTTTTGAAATCCGTCATCCGACGTCGATACTATCTGATGGTCCAGAATATCCTCTATCTCCTCTCTGGATGTGGGAAGAGTAGGTATGGGAGGTAGAGGTTAGGAAGATGGGTCGGGAGGGAGTCATGGATCAAGGAAAAGGTTTGGGGAATCAGGATGGTTAGATGAAAGGCCGGACAATGTATCAATGGTCCCTGAAATGCAACTAGATCCTCCATATTGAATGTGAAACTAATTCCCATGGAATGTATATCTACCACATACGCATTGAGACCCTTTCGTTTTATAATTGTGAATGGTCAAGCGCTACCGCGTGTAATTTACAAACGACTCCCTGAGGTTACCGCTCTGTCCTGATGCGGACCATTATAGAGTCCCCTACATTGAATTCCTTGAATCGTTTATATTAGTCTGCAGAAATTTTGTAATGTTCATTACTAGTAGTAATCTTTTGCCTGATTTCTTGATGCAATAAGTGAATGTGATGCGCAAAAGACTTTGCTGACTCTAATGGCCTATGGGACGGTAACATAGGGACAAGATCAATAAGTTTCCTAGGTTTATAACCAGTAACGACTTCAAAAGGACATGGACCTATGGACCTATCGACAAAATATTAAACGCAAACTCGAGTATAGGTAGTACGGTGTCCCATGTCTTAGTGTGTTGTATATCCCTCATAGGGGGAAACTCATCTGGTAGATCATCACGAAAGACATCACGAAACTCATCCACTACCGGAATGGCGTCAATGGGTAACTTTACACTAGCCTCTAGTACACTCTCTAACCACAAGGCCGTACATGTTGTACCACTCAAAAAAGTGGTCCAAGTCTGCCAACGAATCTTGAAAAACTTTAGAGTCAAAGTGGCCATCAAACGTGGGGGCATCTACTCTAACTCCTTTGAGAAGTTGCGCGTCAAGGTCATAGCAGTCTTGATGTACCTCATGGGGTAGGTGCACGAGTGTGCGCCCATAACCGATTCTTTGGCCTACATTCCTTGGTCTATCCTCCTGACCACCTGCCTGTGATTGGGCATCTTCCCCAATGGTGGGGTTTGCCCTGGCAGAGGTCTCTAGTTGGGTAATGCGCACATCAAGCTGTTCAAAGCATTGGTCAATACATTGTTCCAGGTGCTTACCCAAAGAATCAAACTGCTGGGTCATTTTATTCATTGACTCTTGCAATTGCTCCATGTTAAGTGTAGAGTGCAAGCCAAAACCACGACTCGTACGTGTGGGCATACAACTACTAACTCAACTTAAAGACCCTCTACACAACTATATGCGTCTAAATGGGACTAAATGATCTTATAGGACTCTATATGAAGGAAACTACGCAACGCTCCTAAAATTCCAGCAACATAACTATTCAAACAGTTTGTTAACAGAAAATTCAGCAATGAAAACTGGAGAATTTCTGACAACAGAAAATTCAGCAGTCTATGTTATGAATGAAGGGTCCTAAACAACCCTATATGATGAAATTTAATGCAATGCATTCCCCTATCAGAACCCTAAGCTCTCTGATACCAAATTTGATGCAGGACATGAAAATTAAATATGATATGCAAGATTTCAGGCTTTAGATCACACTAATTTTAAAACAATCACAAAAGATTCCACATCCCACATAAAAGTCAAGTATTCAACAAGGGGAATCTATGCGGGTCCAAGCCTACACATGTTAGGGCAGGATCAATTAAAAATTATAGACCAAACAATGCTCAAAGGAGAGTAAATTCATCCACACATATAAGGATTACTTCTCAATCCAAGGGATTCACGTGTTTTAAATTGGGAAAACCTAGGGTTTGCAAAAGTGGAATAGGACTTGAGATTTAGGATTATCTAGGGTTAGGGTTAAGGAAATAAGGCGAGAGAGGAGTGAGATAAAAGAGAGAAACAAACCCAAGATGATCCACACATATGGGCAGCGGCCCAGGCCTAACGCACGTGCATGGGATCTTGCCCACACATGTGTGGGGCCCACGAATCTCAAATCAGCCAGCTAGATGTTGGTTGGCCAGGGGAGGTCCACCTTCACGTCAAGTTTCACACCGATCAAATGTCTGGTTTGTGCACGGTGCTCCGCCGAAGTTTCAGCCCTCCTGTGGGGCCAGATTCTGGAAATCTGCTTTGGGGGAAAGATTAGCTACAAACGTGGGTGAATTTGATGAGGGGATGGTTGTAGGAGATGAGGAATATAGATGGTAGGAGATGGAGGCGACTTGGGATGAATGTGGCTTTGTACCATGGTAGTTAGCCCTTCAAAGAAGGGAGGGTTTTGCACCCAATCAGACTTCACAACTCAGATATGAGCAGGAAAACGTAGAAATTTTATTCAATCTTCAATGAGGAAAAAAAAAAAAAAGACTACAAGGGGTGCCTATTTATAATAAAATCATATACCCCAAAACTCGTGCCATGTGCGCACTCTATTACTTGGAGACGAAGTAATCAAAAATAACAACTAATCAAAGCAATCTAAACTGTCCATGATATTCCTAATAACAATAATAAGCAAAACTCAAAGTACTAGATCATTTGAAATAGTGGGCCATGATCATGAGAACCCATGGTGGGATTCACATGACGATCAGGTTCACTCCAAGGAATCAAAACGCAATCCTCTAACTAGGGGGTCCTCCCTGGACGTCGCCATTGATCGATGGTGGGGCCTTCCTCCTCCTTGCGTACGTGGGGGGGGGTGCATGTGCGCAAGATGTCCCCATCAAAAATTTTCATTGTTGCACAAAGAAGGAAAACACAGACATTTGATCTTCTAAAAAATTTCCACCCCTAACATCTGTGTCAACCTCACATGTCAAGAAAGTTGACTTTGCTATTAGGAATGTTATAGTATATATGGGCCTTTTTAGCCAAAGATGTAGATGGAGGGCTCTTTTTCTGGGTGGCGTCCCTTTTCTTTTTCTTTTTTTATTTTACACATGCACACACACCCCACACACTCACGCTGGTGGAAATTCACCACCTATGGGTACTCAAACCCTTGACCGGGAGTTGAAACTCCTGAGAGTCTACCACCCGGGCAAGTGTAAGGACCCTTAATAAAGCATCATACTCACTTTTTGAAAGATGGACCACGTCCCCAGCTAGTTGAACCATAGGTGACTTCGCCAATGGAGGCATTTCGCCAATAGTACTTAAAAAGTTTTTACATCTATAGTAGCTGAATTAGTAGAATGGCCTTGAGATGGTCTACCATGAAGTACCCGGCAATAATCATTTGTATGGCCATATCAATCACAATGAGTACACAAACAGTCTGCACCACAAACACGACCAATACCATGCCCACACTCAAAACCTACATCTTGATCTCCTCATCTAGTAGCAACATTATCAAAATTTCTAAACCCAGTCGCAAGAGTAGATTTCTCAACCACAGCAGGTCCCAGAGCTGCACGACGCCTCTCATCTCTTCAAAGCAAATCATAAACACTATTTGGGGAAGTTGGAGTAAGTGAACCAATAATTTGAGCTCGGCAGGTTCAAAATAAGAACTAAGACCCACTAACAACTCAAACATCCTCTTTTTTCTCAATACCCCATCACTAACAACTCAAATACCCCTAGACTCCAATACCATGTAAAGTAGAAATGTTTTGAAAGAAAGGAAAGACCAATGGGGTTAGACATCCAACCCTATTATATTTATAAGGCAAAATATGTAAATTACATAAAATACCCCTATGTAAAAGGGAAATTTTGAAAACAGGAAGGAAAAAAAAAAAACTAAGAAACAACATAAAACTAATAGGCCGTCTGGTTTGAAACAAGAATATGAACCAGCGTCTGTGCAAATCCTGGGTGGTAAAGATGTTCCATCATTAAATGAAGTCTATGCTCATCGTCAGCATGTATTCCTTGGTTCTAATGTCAAGCCCAATAGAACCAATTACAGATATGAACTAGTGTTGTCTACTGAACGAGGAGGTCATGGTAGACAAGGTAATTAACGTGGTAAGGTGCTTGTATTTTGGCAGGGGTCAAGGTAGAGATCATGGGTCGCAGAAGTGTACTCATTGTGCTAACTAATCAAATGGTAGAGAAGTGTTAGGATATCCATGGGAAACTAGCCTGGGCTAATCAGGCCTCTTATTCGGAAGACAGCAGCAGATCTTGTCTGATTTGTTCACCACTCAATCATCACGGCTTCTAGAGATGTGATTATGCTTACTAAGGATGAGTAAGCCAGGTAATTGAAGACTCAACCTACTTCTAGTGCCTCTTCTTCCTTTATGGCTACATTTATAAACTCAGGTATAACTTGCTTAGCTTCTCAATCTTTGGTTCTGTGGTTCATTGATTCGAAAGCATCTAATCATCTGATAGGTGCGTCAAATGTCTTTTCTTTCATCTATTCACCTTTGTTGAGTTCATTTGTTACTTCGACAGATGGTACCCCATCCAAAGTATGCAGAGTGGCCCCAAATTAGTCCCTCACTTTCATTGTCTTCTATTCTTTGTCCCCTAAATTCTCCTTTAGCCTTATGTTAGCAAGTAAACTCACTAAATCTCTTAACTGTTCTTTAACCTTTTATCATTTCACTTTTTGTTTTTCAGGATCTAAAGACAGAAGAGGATTGGTGGAGGGCATGAACATGGTGGCCTTAACTATTTTGATTGTGAGCCAGTCAAAGCAGCAACCCAGGCAAGTATCTCTCCTCACCATTTGCACTATCGTCTTAGCCATCCATCTTTGAAAAGTCTCAAGAGTATCGTAGCGTCATTATCTAGTGTGTCAAAATTAGAAAGTGAGATGCGTGAGTTGAGTAAACACCATAGGTCT
This sequence comes from Magnolia sinica, assembly GCF_029962835.1. Lineage (NCBI taxonomy): Eukaryota > Viridiplantae > Streptophyta > Magnoliopsida > Magnoliales > Magnoliaceae > Magnolia > Magnolia sinica. Next base: position 56,633,216 of record NC_080588.1, read on the forward strand.
TTTTTCCCCACATTTAGAAAAGCATAGTAGAGTTCCATTTGCTTTAGTGCATCGGGATGTATGGGGTCTTGTCTGAATCTTTAGTATATTCGAGTATAATAATTTTGTTGCTTTCTTGATGATATCTCTCAAATGACTTGGCTTTATTGAATGAAAGATCAATCTGAGTTATTTTCTATTTTTAAGATGTTTCATATGGAAGTGTAGAATCAATTTAGTTTCAATTTAAATTGAAGCACGCACGCGCGCGTACACACATATGCACACACGGTTCAAGGTACATAGGAAAAACAATAATTCGGGGCAAAAAAATCAAGATAATTTATGCTTGGGATTAAAATACTCAAGATCAAAGTAAAATATCTCACCCTAAATGGATCACCCCTCAAAGATTGCACAAACAGAGAATTTTTTGAGCCCCGACCCTGCAAAGGAACCATCACTGATTCCATTAGTCATGGACAAGACTAGAAAGCACCATAGTTACTGAAAAATATCACGAAAATATTAACCTCCTTCAACAATACAAATTTACAGCACCTAATTAATATTATTTGCTTCAATTAAAATGAAACATTGTCTTATATGCATATCAAAACCTTAATGTGAATAATTTCAACAAAACATTGGACAATAATCTTGCGAACATGCCAATAGAAAAAGAAATTTGCAAAAGATCTCCAGGACGTTGACTTCAACTCTTAGGCATAACTTAAATATTCTCCTTAAAAACTCAACAGTAATAGATGTATAGAAATTCTGATCAATATAAGCTAGAGGAAAAGCATATTTGGCTCCATTTTAAAGGCCTCATAATTGCACTCACATCAAATTTCATGGACCACAGTTCTAAAACTCGGTGAATCTGAGCCAACTTGACTCTACGGGATTTTGAGCTGAGTCACTAAGAAATTCACTGACAGGGGAGACTCAGTTGTGACTTGCCAAGACTTGTGGAGTCGGCTCATCAAATTGGTTGACTTGACGCGACTTAAACCGAGCAAGTCATCAAGTAAAATAAATTTTTAACACCCCCTCCAAAAATAAAAATAAAAATAAAATGGGTGACAGGATTTGAATGACCAACCTCACAGTCAAGGCACGCACATGTTTACCAGCCTGCCATACACTGGTTTTGCGAAATCGAAGCCGTTATTTTACATTCATACTATTCTACACCTGTTACTAATCTAAACACTTCTCAGTTTAATTATTAAATATCAAGTCAATTCAAGCTGAATCTTCAGGTCAACCCAACCCAGCTGAACATCAAATCAAGTTTCAGGTTTCTGAACTATATCATCAACTCATGAACTTCGTTTTTTCAATGTTAAGAGGAGCATAACCTAGAAAGCCATGCTGAAATTGTCACCCTCTCAAATATAGGGGTTTTTGGGATTCACGGAGCAAGGTGAATCCAGTCAGCTAAAGATGATATTGAAACCTCTATCCACATAAACTAGAATTCTTCCAATTCCTCTTTCTTTTCTATCTCTGAAGTCTGAACCTATTCTCTCTCTGAGGTTAGTTTCTGTTGCAATCTTAAGAAAATTGGGTTTGGATGACTCCGAGGATTGAAAAGGAAGTCCTATACAAGCTGGATATTAAAAATAAATATTAAAAAAAAAAAAAAAACAACCCGAACTCCAACAAACTGATGTTGGCAAAAGAGTTTCCATATTGTCAAATCCTGTAGGGATCCGAGGCAATCACCTTCTGGGAGGCATAATTTTTTGCCCAATATCAGTTTTCTGCCTTCTTTAGCTGGTGTAGTTGTTCTTTCCAAAATCTAGAAGAGAATAGTTACATTTGTGAGATTTTGGTGTTTCAGGGCACAAACCAAGGATATAGGTTTTATGGTGAAAATTATGACTAACTTTTGAGTATTTTTTAGGTTTTTTAGGGTATTCAGTATTAACAATCGGTGTTGATAGAGTTAACAGTTGATATATTCTTCCTTTATTCATACCTATAAAAAGGTGGGAGAAGATAAACAAAGACAGCTTTAATATCGTCTTCTTATCAAAATTTGTTCTTCCCGACCTCTCCCCCTCCATTCATTGAAGTTGTGTTGTTACAATGTATTTGATTTTTGTGGTTGCCTTGGAGGAGGCTTTACCTGGGTTTCTCTAATAAAACCTAGGCACACAACAATTTCTTAAAATCATTGTTTCATTAACAACTGATATTGCTACATCTGGTAATTTTGCCTTCCATCGGTTTATTTCTTAAAATAGATTGTTTCATTAACAACTGATTTTGCTACATCCGGTAATTTTGCCTTTCATCTCGACTACGAGGTGTTTCTCAAGCTATTCTTTGATGCAGGACATGGAAAATTAAATATGATATGCGAGATTTCAGGCTTAGATCCTACCAATTCAGAAACAATCACACAAATTCCACGTCCCACATGAAAATCCAAACATTCAATTAAAGGGGAATCTATGCGGGTCCAAGCCGACACAGGCTAGGACTGGACCAATAAAATTATAAACCAAACAATGTCAAAGGGAAATAAAATCAACTCCTCATGCATAAAAATCAGTCCCTAATCCAAGGGATTCCCTAATTTCAATTCAAGGAACCCTAAGGTGATAAAAAGGGGGAAAATCAATTAGGGATCATGTAATATAGGGTTAGGATTCATGAAAAAATGACTATGAGAGGATAAAGAGGATAAAAACCTGAGCCAAAAGATGATCCCACGTGTGGACAACAACAATGGTCCAGATGGACGTGTGTGTGATCCCGGCCGCACGTGTGTGGGGCCCACTATTCAGAAAAAGGCCACCTTGGCCCTGGTCGGCCAGGGATGGACTCCAAAACCTCCAAATTTCAGCTCGATCCGATGTACGGTTTGTGCGTAGTGCTCCGCCGAAGTTTCAGCTCGCCTACGGGCCGAAATCTGATGCAACAAAAAGGACAAATTCGAAGTACGGATGGTGGGGGAAGATGGAAAAAAAGATGATGGAAGATGGGGGTGAATTGGGATCGATGTGGCTTCGCACCACGGTAGTTAGCCCTTCGAAAAGGGAGGGCTTCACACCCACTTTTGAATTCTTCCACAACTCACGAAGAGAGCAGAAAAATAAAGCAGGAATTTTTTTATTAACTTCAATGAATGAAAAGAACTACAAGGGGTGCCTATTTATAGGGAGAACCCTATACCCAAAACTCGCACCATGTGCGACACCTATTACTTGGCGATGAAGTAAACTAAAATAAAAACCAAATAAGGAAATCTAAAGCGTTCACAATGTTCTAAATAATAACAATAAGCAAAACCTAAAATATAAAACCAATCCGATCAGTGGGCCACGATCATGAGATCCCATGGTGGGCTTTTCTTGACTATCGGGCCACTTTTCTGAACCAAAACTTGTCTCCTAGCTAGGAGGCCCTCCCTGGACGTCGTCATCGAGCTAGATCGATGGTGGGGTCCTCCTTCTGCGTACGTACGTGCGTAGGGGGGGTAGCGTGAGTGCGCGTGATGTCCCCATCATTCTTCCAAAACGGTTAGCCTTAATGACAAACTCCAAAGTTGCTAACGAGCAAGGAACTGGATGAGGAAGCGTAGACAAAGATAAGCTCAGATTTACACATTGTGGACATTTAAATGACTACAATTGGGTTCTCCATCCTAACCTTTGCTCAAAAAAACCAAGGCTTCCACTAATTTGAGCACTACCTAAAGAATTCCCCATATCTAATGACCGAGACCCACAAGACCAAACCATCAGTGAACTATAAACAAATAGCTACTCTACAGGCCTCCATTTCAACTGCTAACTAGACAGGACAGTCTGGTACTTCTGCATCTGTGAATCACATTTCTCAGACATCCTGGATCATTGATTCAGGGGCATTTGGTCACATGAAAAGGTACGAACAATGAATATACTTCCTACACTACTATTTTTAGTAATATTAGATTGACCAATGGTTCTTTTTTCTAAAGCACTTGGGAAGGGAACCTTTCACCTCTGATTCCATGTCTATTTCATCTGTAATTCATGTTCCTTCATTTCCATCGAATCTTCTCTCTATAAGCTTTCTGACCAAGCAACTAAATTGTTGTGTCATCTTTTACCCATCATATTGTGTTATTCAAGATTTGGCAATGAAAAAGATGATTGGTGGTGGTCTTGAAGATAAAAAGGACTTTATCTTCTAAACCAAGAAGGTTCTAGGTCTACTCATGTTTATGATTCTAACATAGAGAATAAGGATCGGGTGACTCTTTGGCGTACTCGTCTGGGTCATTTATCTTTATAATTGTTGTGCAGGATGCCTTGATTCTGCCAAAGTTGTTGTACAGAGATGTTCAGGTTGCATTTTTGGTTCGACCGAAAATTGGAGAATTCTCAGGTTGCTCGTTGTGAAGTTTTGGTTGATTTCAGTTTGATCAAAATTCCAGTCGGTTTGATTCGATCCGACCAGATCTATTATGCAGAGTTGAACAAATCGGGTTATTTAAAGCCTAATCTGGGATTAGGGCTCGATATTATCATACTTGCGAGTTTTCTCTCTAAGGGTAAGGGTTTTTGCGAGGTGAGAGGGGTTTCCAATACTTGTAAGGGCTTGGGAAGGATTTCTCAAGGGGTTGTGCATCACAAGGGAAGATCAGGTACATCCGTAATCGAAGAAGGTGAGTCTGTAAACTCTAAGGTTTTGATTATAGTGAATCTCTGTTGCTTTGTGCCATAATTTTTTCCCGCAAGGGTTTTCCATGTAAATATCGTTGTGTTATGTGGTTGATTGCTTTATTGTTTGGTTATTGTGCTTTATTCAATTGTTCTATCTTCATTATACATTCTTCTGCAAAGCACGCAGATTGACGATGAAATTAGATTCGAATTTCTAATACCTAGGGTTGATTTGGGTTTGTTGGGGGTCTGAATATCAACAAAGTGATATCAAAGCATCAGGTTTAAGACATTTGGGAATTCAACGAAGATGTCGGGGTCAAAATTCGATATATAAAAATTCGATGGGAAGAACGATTTTAGTTCGTGGCAACGGAAGGTAAAGGATATTCTAGTCTCACAAGGGTTGAGCAAGGCATTATTGGAGACGAAACCAGAGAAGAAATCTGATGATGACTAGAGTGATCTCGGGGAGAAAGCTATGAGCATCATATGTTTATGTCTATCGGATGAAGTCATGTACAAAGTCCTGGATGAGGAATTTCCCCAAGAGATGTGGAAAAAGCTAAAGACCTATACATGTTGAAGTCCCTCACGAATAAGTTGTTTGTGAAGAAACAACAATTTGGGCTGCATATGAAGGAATGATCGGATCTCCTGGAACACATGAACTTGTTTACAAAGCTATGTAGTGAATTATTAAGGCTTAGAGAACCAGTCGATGAAGAAGACAAAACAGTGCTAATTCTAGCATCGCTTCCCACATTGTACGACCATCTCGCCACTACTTTGCTGTATGAGAAGAATATTGTGAAGCTAGAAAACATCATCGCGGCTCTTGTTTCTAACGAGGTGAGAAAGAAGCTGAGCAATGAGGACTCTCGGATAGAAGGGCTAGTCGCGAAAGGGGGTCAGAGACGTGGGCAATCCATGTAGCGATCTTGGTCAAACAGAAAGAAGGAGTCTAGATCAAAATCAAAGACAAAGGATGGATGCTTCTACTGTGGCATTAAGGGGCACTTCAAGAGAGACTGTCAGAAACAAAAGGATGACTTGGAAAGCTAAGGAAAATGGAACACAGGTGAATCAATGAGTGCAGCGGAAGAGAACTCAGAAGGAGACCTCTTGGTCTCTTCAGGCACGAGTCATCTCTCAAAACTTGGATACTTGATTCAGGATGTTCATATCACATGTGCCCGGATAGGACTTGGTTCGATTCCTACAAGTCCTATGATGGTGAAAGTGTTCCGAGGGGTATGACGTATCATGCAAGGCCATCGAAATAGGGACTATCAAGGTAAGGATGTTTGACGGAGTCGTACGGACTCTACGTGATGTCAGGCATGTCCTAGATCTGAAGAAAAAAATTAATATCCTTGGGAGTTTTAGATATGAACAATTGCACATTCACCGCAACAAACAATGTAATCAAAGTCACCAAAGGTGCAATGGTGTTGATGAAGGGGCATAAGGTTAGAAATATGTACACGTTGGATGGGAGCACGGTTATGGGTGAGGCTACTACCACCTCACATGCAAAATCGGGCACAGATGATACTAATATGTGGCATATGCAACCAGGGCATATAAGCAAGAGGGGCATGATGGAACTCCACAAACGGAAACTATTAAAGGGAGTTAAGGTGTGCAATGTGGATTTCTATGAGCATTGCGTATATAGGAAGCAGTGCAAGGTAAAGTTCAAGACTACTACACACCAACAGCGGAGTGCTCGACTATATTCATTTCGATGTTTGGGGGCTGGTGATAATACCATCTAAGGGACAGGCACGATACTTTATGACCTTCATAGACTATTACTTGAGAAATGTTTGGGTACTTCTTGAAACACAAGTCTAAGGTATTCGTCAGGTTCAAGCAATGGTAGGCGAAGGTAGAGAAGTATATCGGGAGACAAGTGTCTCAGGTCAAATAATGGTACGGAGTACAGAGAAGCAGGATTCATGGAATTTTGCAAGGAACAAGGCATCATAAGGCACTTTTCAACTCCAGAAACCCCACGACAAAACAGGGTGGCAGAGAGGATGAATAGAGCTCTATTGGAGAGGGCAAGAAGTATGTGGTTACATGCGGGGCTGCCTACGAGCTTCTGGACTGAAGCGATGAACATGGCATGCCACATTATAAATCGGTCACCATCTACAATGTTAGACTCCAAGGTTGCAAAGGAAGTATGGACGACAAGGACATCGATTACTCAGGATTGAGGATCTTCGGGTGTCCAACATACATCCACGTGCAGAGAGGACAAAGGTTGAAGTTGGATCCAAAGTCTATAAAGTGTATCTTTGTTGGCTATGAGAAAGGTGTCAAGTGCTACAAGCTTTGGGATCTAGTTTCACATAAGGTGATCATTAGCAGAGATGTTATCTTCGATGAGGCATTAATGGTGAAGGCCAACAAGGAAGCTACAGAGAAGTGAGAGAAACATGGTGTGACCGAGAAATTGTCAGTGCATGTGCAGCCAATATAGCCAGTTACTAAAAGAGAAATTCAGCAGGTGTAAGAAACTGAGCAAAATAATCAGCAAGATATACAAGAATGTATGGCAAAGAACACGGAGAAAAGAACCATTAGAGCTCCGGTTTGATACAGGTTCAAGAACATGGCCTCTTTTGTATTATTCACAGGGAGTGGACATTCATCCACTTTTCAAGAGCCAAAATCTGGAAAGAATGGCAACAAGTGGATGACTGAATGTCGGCTATGGTAGAGGAGATGGAATCTCTATATGGGAATTAGACATGTGAGTTGGTGGAACTTCCAAAAGGTCAGCGGGCTATAGAATGTAAATGTGTCTACAGGAAAAAGGAAGCATTCACAGAAAAAGAGGGCGAAGAGTACAACGCAAGGCTCATAGCAAAGGGGTTCTCACAGAGGGAATTAGTATATTATAATGAGGTTTTCTCCTGTCGTAAAACATACATCAATCAGGGTACTACTAGCGATGATAGCAGAATCCAATTTGGAATTAGAGCAGCTCGATGTGAATATGGCATTCCTTCATGGGAACTCGAAGTCATCTACATAAGGCAACCTAAAGAATTCGAGGAGCTTAGTAAGAGAGGCCACGTGTATGGGCTGAAGAAGTCCTTGTATGGGCATAAGCAGTCATCGAGACAGTGGTACAAGCGGTTCGATTCCTACGTGATGGAGATTGGGTATATCAAACGTGAGTACGATTATTGCTGTGATTACATGGTACTTGAGGATGGGTCCCATATTCTATCAATGTTTTACGTAAATGATATGTTGATTGCTTTAAAGGACAAGAAAGAGATACTCTTGCTTAAGTCTCTGTTAAGCAAAGAGTTTGACATAAAGAATCTAGGCACTGTGAAAAAGATCCTAGGCACGAAGATACACAGCGACAGAGTCTAGAAAGATGTGGCTTTTTCCGAAAGGTTATGTGTAGAAGGTACTAGAGAGGTTCCACGTGGAAGGTGCTAAGCCAGTTAGCACACCTCTAGCAGGTCATTTCAAGTTGTCAGCCAGATCGTGTCCAAGTATAGAAGAGGAGATTTCAGAAATGTCACGGGTGTTGTACACGAGTGCAGTGGGGAGTCTCATGTATGTAATGGTTTACACAGGGTCAAATATCTCACATGCAATCAATGTAGTTAGCAGGTATATGGCGAATCCATAGAAGGAGCGTTGGAATGTTGTTAAGTAGATTTTCAGGTATCTCAAGGGCATAGTTGATATTGGAATCATGTTCGGAGGACACGGAGCTTCAAGTAGAGTTGTAGGCCATGTGGATTTGGATTACGCATATGATCTGGACAACAGGAGGTCCACTACGGGATATGTTTTCACATTAACAGGCGGACCGGTATGTTAGAAATCTATGATAGCGTTGTTAAAAACAGAGTCGGAATACATGGTTGTGACGGAGGCGTCAAATGAGGCATTGTGATTGAAAGGTCTGATAAGAGAACTTGCGTTGAAGCAATAGGCGATTCAATTGCACTGCGATAATTAGAGTATTATCCATTCGGTGATGAATCGGGTGTATCACATGCAAACCATGCACATCGACGTGAGGTTCCACAAGATACGGGAGCTCATTACTTCAGGGGAGATTCATACAAATGAGAATGCCATGAACATGTTAACAAAGCCGGTGACCACAGACAAGTTCAAGCATTGCTTGGGCTTTATCAATCTCACTAGCCATTAATGAGATTGGGCACCCTTGCATAAGGGTGCGGATGGAGTTGCGTTCTAGATGGAGAATGTAGGAAGTGGTCTACGCTAAAGGTAGAGGTTACATGGGAGGTCTTCTAGGTGACTTGGCAGAATGCAAGTCAAGGTGGAGATTCTTGTGCAGGATGCTTTGATTTTGCCAAATCTGTTGTACAGAGAAGATCAGTTCCACCGAAGCCATTTTCAATTCGATCAAAAATTGGATAATTCTGAAGTTGCTCGTTGTAAAGTTTTGGTCGATTTCGGTGCGACCGAAAATTGGGGAATTCTCAAGCTGCTCATTGTGAAGTTTTGGTCGATTTCGGTTCGACTGAAATTCCGTCAGTCCGATTCGGTCCGACCGAAGGTTATGTTCGATCCGACCGGATCTATTACACAGAGTTGCGCAAATCGGGCTATTTAAAGCCTAATCCGGGATTTGGGCATGGTATTATCATACTTACAAGTTTCCTATCTAAGGGCAAGGGTCTTCGCGAGGTGCGAGAGGTTTCCAATATTTATAGGGGCTTGGGAAGGGTTTCTCAAGGTGTTGTGCATTGCAAGGGGAGGTCGGATACATTTGTAATCGAAGAAGGTGAGTCTGTAAACTCTAAGGTTTTTATTATAGTAGATCTCGATCACTTTGTGCTGTGATTTTTTCCCACAAGGGTTTTCCACGTAAATATCGTTGTGTTTTGTGGTTGATTGCTTTATTGTTTGATTATTATGTTTTATTCAATTGTTCTATCTTCGTTATATGTGCTTCAACAGAGTGCGCAGATTGAAGGTGGTATTAGATCCAAATTTCTAGTACTTAGGGTTTAACTGGGTTTATTGAGGGGTCTGAGTCTTAACAAAAATCATTGTCTTTTGTTTCCTAAAAAATTCAATAAAAGTAATACTTTTACAATGTGAAACTTGTCAGTTATCTAAGCATTATGGAACTACTTTTCATTTAAGTAATACAAAGACAACATCCATTTCACTTCATCCATTTGGCTGTATAAGATCCTGCTCCACTAGACTTTGTCTTTGAATTCAAATATTTCCTATCATTTATTGACTCACAATATACCTTGGTTTATCTTCTAAAAAGTTGTGAGAAAGTCTCATTGATTATCAAAATGTTTCATAAAAAATCCTTTAAAAAATGGATGTTTCATCAAATGGTTTCTAACCAATGCAACACCAAAATTTAAACATTTTAATATGACAATGCCCACGAATATTTACACCATGATTTACAAAAATATTTCGTAGATCATGGATTATAATCTCAATCCTCCCATCCTTATAACAAAACGGTGTGGTTAAACATAAAAACCTGCACTTACTAAAAGTCACCTAGTCTTTATTGCTAAGCATGTCCATACCAAAGGCATATTAGGGTGAAGCCATTCTTCTTGCTATATATATAATCAATTGGACTCCGTCCGACGTTCTTAAAAGTAACTACCCATTACAAGTCCTGTAACCTCATAGTCCCTATTTGTTATGCCACCAAAAGTGTTTAGATGCACTTGCTTTGCTCACATTCTTAGAACATCTTACAACAAGTTTTAGACCACAATCTATAAAACGTGTTCTTGGAGTACTCGGATTCTAAAAAGGGGTACAAATGTCACTGCCCTATTAATCAGAAAGGCTATATTTCTAGAGATATCACATTATATATATGTGTGTGTGCGCGCGCCCTTATTTCAATTCACAAGGCAGCATACATATTGCACCTCTTCCCCTCCCCATCATAAACGAGTCCCATGTTGAAAAAGTACCAAGTCCCACTCCAACCAATGATATCTAGGACTATTCTTTGAGAAAGAGAATTCTTCCCAAACATCACCACTCTTCAAAGTTGGTGCCAAAACCAGCAGGTGTCCTAATTGCTCTTCGCAAGGGAATTTGGTTGCCCACACATCACTCCATTGGTAACTATGTTTCATATAAATGCCCCTCTCCTTCATCAATCATACCTTGTATCTATTTATATCTTTTGTGTCTATCCCTACCAAGATTGCAGATGCCTTGAGTGACCCTAAATGGAAAGCATCCATGGTAGAGGAGATGTTTGCCCTTGGAAAAACAACATACTTGTGATTTGGTCACTCTGCCACTAGGCAAACACGTGGTCGGGTGCAAATGGGTGCTTACGGTTAAACACAAAGCCGATGGCACCATTGATAGATACAAAGCACAACTAGTTGTTAAGGGCTTCACGCAGAAGTACGGCGAGGATTATAATGAAACCTTTAGTTTGGTAGCCAAATTAAACTCAATTTGCATCCTCTTGTCCATTGGTGTAAACTATAAATTGGCCCCTACATCAACTAGATGTCAAAAATGTGTTTCTATATGGTAATCTTTTTGAAGAAATTTATAAGGCTCCTCCTGGTTTTTGGCCTAACGGGGAGATTGACAAGGGCACTGTCTTTGAAAAACTCTGTGGTTTCAAACAGCCGCCTCCTGCCTGGCTTAAAAAGCTTGGCAACAGAATTTTAAACAGTAGATTTAAAATAAGTACCTTTGATCATTATGTATTTGTCAAGCATATGGATAGCAACATGACGATTCTTATCATATATGTTGATGATATTATTCTCACTAGCACAAATACAATTGACATAGACATTGTTAAGAAATTCTTAGGGCCTGTTTGGTCCGCGGGATTAAATGGTATGGAATTGCATTAGATGGAATTAACACCATTATTGCACAATGATTGCATGCCTGGAAATACCATGGTATTTTGACCATCCAATCCCCATGTTTGGGATCAAATTCTTGCTCTGGAAAAATAATGTATTAAGCAAAACCCGTGTCTGGTGGACCATGGAATTATAATTAACGAACAAGATTCACAATCGATGCCGATCACTTGTACACATATATAACTTGAATGTCACGTGTAAAGGACACATGGATGAACGGCATGGATGCAACACATGTACCAATGTGGGCCCCACAGATGTAGTGGATTTCAAAATCCAGCAAAAATCCCCCATGGGACCAAATGCAATTCCATCCCACCTAAGCCCACATACCAAATAGGCCCTTAGCATCACAATTTGAAATGAAGGATCTAGGATTGAGGAAGTACATTCTTGGAATTGAAGTAGCTCAAAGCGTGCAAATTTCTTATCTCAATGTAAATATGTTCTAAATCGTTTTTCTGAGACTAGCTTACTTGGTGCTCGACCCGTTGATACACCTATTGAAATAGACCACGAGTTGCATGAGAAACAATTAGATGAAATCGAGAACCCGAGCATGTATCGTCAACTAGTGTGTCACTTAATTTATTCGGTTTTACTCATCCAAATATCTCATGTTGTTGCCATTGTAAGTTAATTCACGCAACAACCTCATTGCCATCACCTCAAAGCAATCTATCGAATTCAATGTTATTTGAAATGTGCACTTGATCGTGATCTTCTTTATTCAAATCATGGACACTTGAAAATTAGTAGATTTTGTGATGTTGATTGAGTTGGTTCTTCCTCCAATCAACACTCTACTACAGAATATTGCACCTTTGCAGGGGAAATCTAGCTATGTGGGAAAGCAAGAAGCAATCCATTGTTGTGCACTCCTCTGCCGAAGCCAAATATCATGCAATGGCTCATACAGTTCGTTACTATTGGTGAAGGCCATCCTTCGGGATATGAGATTTATGGCATCTTCATCAATTCCTTTATATTGTGATAATTAGGCAACCGTACACAATGCACCTAACTTGGTCTTCCATGAAAGCACAAAGTACATTGAAGTAGTCTACCACTCATTCGGAAAAAATTAGCCGCCAAGCTTCTGCACACACCCTTTGTTTGCTTAGAAGATTAGTTAGCAGATGTTTTCATCAATGCCACATCCACAGTGGCACATCAATACCATTTATGTCAAGCGGAGCATGAATGATAGCTATGCACCAACTTTAGGAGTGTTAGTGTACATAATTTGGGTACACCTATGGTACACCATACCAGATAATGTACATAGGCTTAGGTGCACCTGCAGTGCACCATTCTTGGTTTTTATTTGGTTTTGTATAATCATGATTAGGAGACAGCTAATGAGCCTTATCTTTTGTAAATATTCTCTTTAAATAGACACAAAAAGGGGAGAAGGAAAATAACATAAACTCTCCTTTCTTCCATACGTTTTTCTCCCTCTTCTTTCTTCTTCTTTTAATTTTCATAATTAATCCTTTTGATATTTCTTTATAAAACCCTGAAATTTGAGAAAATTCTCCTGCATAAATACTTGTCTGGAATTTCTCACATTCATCACAAGGAACATAGCTTATCATCCAGTAAAGAACCTTGAGATTGAATGAGAAGTCCAGGATCTACAGCAACTGAAAAGCCAAGTATCTGCAGCTAGTCGTCCATTTAAAAGTGTGGCAGGTTGGCAACACAAGGCTCAGCTTCTATCAGCAAAAAGCCTTGCAACAGGTTAGATTTTATCCATTAAAACTCCTCCTTTTTCTCTCCCCAGTCCCCACATTGCCCATACCTGTTTCTTCACCCTCCCTGTGTGCATGCCCTCACCCTCTCCCGATCTCTCTCCCTTGCTCTCTCGATGTGCGATGCATGTACCATGACACCTAGTAGGCAATAAGGTCACTAGCGATGAAAATTTAAAAAGTTGATCCAAGGGGTCTAGCATTATTAATGGGTCTAATTTAGTGGCTTCTGATGACACACATCACTATATGCAAGTTTAATTTGTTGAGGTATCTGTTAAATCATTTGCAGAAATGAAATTCAAGGCTCCCCACAGTACATGCATAAACAACAGAAAATGTGTAATAGTTATTCTAGACAGACAATATGGCCACATTTTTACTTAAATGTACCCATTAAATATCGTTAAACTAGAACCCAAACACAACAATGCCGCAACATTGTAATGTTACAAACCTAATAACTAGCACTAATTAAATATCAAATTGTCAGGTTCTTCTTCTTCTTCTTCTTTTGAGAATTGTCTTAATCTATGTTTTAAAGAATTAGAAATTTGAAGACTACACATAGGAAGAGAGCAATGTGCACGTGAAACAGTTCATCAATTGTTTGAAAAAGTGGGACTATTTAGAAACTCAGCCCCTTTCTAATTCATTAGAACTTGGAATTTGTTTCTATTTTATGAATTGAAACATCTTTCTTTTCGCAGTCAGAATTCATTTCATGCATTATATTGCATAGAGGATGAAACGAATGGTTGAAACTGCATTGAAGAATCAAATTACCTCCAAAGAAATATCCCGAAGACGCCTCCCAGTTTTAGCACAGCAGATACGAACAACATTTTCCTCACAACTCCCACTGATAATATAGTCCCTCCCATTCATGTAATATGAACGTGTATAATTCTGAGCACTCCCAGTTGAAGCAATATTGAATTTCATGTGAAGCCTTCCATCCACAGCCAAAAGCTGATTAACCTGCATCATTTTACCTATCAGACTCTGCAAACAAATGGACTCAGAAGCACGATATATAGGGCTGTCAATGGGCTTGATCCAGGCCAGACTGACATCGACAGAAGTCTGTACTGCATATTTATTGGGCCCCAAATTAGGCCTCAAATTCAGGCACAAGCCAGGCTCATGAAAGTAACAAATGGGCATTAACTCAGGCTAGGATGGACCTCATTACGAATAACTGACAAACCCAACCCCTCAGGCACAGTTATCTATCGGGCCTTGTCACTCGTGTGGGTTCAAGCATAGCTTGGGCAAATGCCTAACGGTCCCTCCAGACCAACCCTGGTTCATTGACAGCCCAAATAGGATGATTCGAGATTGATTTGCAGAAGAACCTCATTGTCTACAGCTGACGAGAGCAGATAATGGTCATCAGGAGAAAAGCAAACCATCACATTTCCTCTTGAGCTGGAAGCTGTATAACAAGGTCGCAATGGTCCTTGCCTCAAGTCCCACATCTTGATATCCTGATCAAAAGACGAAGTAGCAAACATGGAGGGGGAGTGGTGGGCGAACTTGACAACGTTGATATGTTCTCGATGCAAATTTTTGAAGACCTGTAAGCGCCTTCCACTGCCTATGTCATATAAAGCCACATGTTTTGAATACCCACTTGCAAGAAACCATTCATCCGTTGAATTGACATGAACAGATGTCAATTGCTCGAAGTCATCAAAGTTAAACAAAGCAGCAGCTGTACTGCAGAATCTATCAGTAATTGTTGATGGCATTTGACAGATATCATACAATTGCAGCGAACCATTGTCGGAGCCAGCAATGAGCTGATGTTCCACAAGAAAACCAAAATATGAGCATAAATTACCATATCACGAACTATCCAGAAAAAGAAATGTCCCAATCAATTCCGATCTTGATTTCTTCTGGAAAACTTATTCCATCGTTCGTAATGATGGGACATGTTTTTCGAAAAGAATTCAAGACTGGGAACTGGGGAACAGGAAGGGCCTTGGGCATTTGGAATTGTCAATGGATTCACAGCTAACATATGCCAAGCCGCTCCTTGGGTAGGTTCCACTGTATAGATGCCCTGGCCTGAACATCTGATCACTCCATTATTGGAAGGACCACACCTGTACAACATAAATGGACGGTTGAAAGGGTTGATCAGCAGTCCACATCAAGATACAAGTGGAACCCACCATACGAGCATAACAGGCTAACTTTCCTGCAAGGACATCTATATTGTTTGGAAGTGCGTGTGGGCTAAGAAAATCCTCACAACCTACTTGCGTTAGGTTAAGTTTCTAAAACTTTTAGAAGTCTATTTAAAGTGAAGATGAACCATACATTGCTCTGGCTAAGAGATTCAACAGTGCGCTTTTGTTTTTAGATTGTGAAGTGGAGCCCATGTTTTAAGTGATCTAAAATGTTGATATCATTGGACTCACCATTGATGGCCCATGCCCCAAAATTAAACCAACCTGGAGCCTGGAAGGTCATAGCAGTAGAATATTTGGCATTTAATGGTTGAATGGAACCGTTGCTGTGTTTCTTTCTTGGACACTATTTAAAGGTTCAAATTTTTTCTATCTGGGAGATCTTTAATGCGGGTACCTTTCATACTACCATAAACGGTTTGGAACATAGACAAATATGCCCCAGTTGTATAGACTAGTAATCTCGACAGTAATGTTTTTCTTGGCTGGAGCACTGTATAATAACTCATGTAAATTACGGATTCTGTAGTCTCTGTCTATATCCATCAATAAAGGAGAGAGGTCTGCAATCTCAATCCAAACTATCCCATCAATTGCATACAGATGAATGGTTAAAAATAGGAATGAGCTACAGTCAGGTAAACAAACAAAAACACTGTGGATTGTCCACTAAATATGATTTTTTGGCCTATAGCCCTTCCATGGTCAGTCCCACTCCTATGAATTGCTTTGATATGGTCAATGCAGCTACAACTGGTACAATTCTAATGAAATCCTATAGAAATTCCCACTAGAGAGATTGAAGAGGGGATCACAACTGTGCCAACATGGTAGATGACTACATGATTTGGACCATTCAACAAGTGGGGCTTAGCATGAATATAACCTATCGCAAAGTAGGTCAGCTCCTCCTCCAATGGGTAACTCCTCTTCTTTCTTTCTTTCTTTCTTTCTTTTCTTTTTCTTCCTTTTTACCTTTTTTTTTGTTGAAAATTTTCAAATATATTCTAATGGGTAGCCAACACCTTAAAGGTGCCCATAAATGGTCCAAAATGGGTATGGGTATGGATATGGCCATGGTTATAGTACCCATTGGCAGGTATGGGTATGAGTACCCCTATGCCCAACCCAATAACACTCTTAACCATAGACATTTTCTTTTCCCTGGGCACTTCAACAACTCTCGTAGGCCAACGAGGTCCCACCCAGTACCACCCCTCAGCCCAGCTATTTACAAGCACGCCCCATTGGGCGAGCAAGCTAAATCATGGACACACGGTTGTGCAAAGCACAAAGCACCCACACACATGAAAAGTCGTGCTCAAGTAGATGGTTCCACAAAATAGCAGGGCACTCACTGATACGTGATTACCAACACAAGTCACATCAGCACAGTCAAGCCCACACTATCCACAAAGGGGAATTGTGAACGATTTGATGTCTAGGACAAGCAGCGTTAGATGAGCCCACTGGAACCATCTAAAATAACAAACACAAAAAATCTAATTTAATGCAGGTTCATAATCTAATATCACATACCTTGGATGGATAACTTTTAAGCCAACTGAGTCCTAAAATACTGTGCAATGCTCCTACAGATGGGAGATAACCAACAAGTTTCCCACTTTCATGGTTGATAACAACTAGTTCCCCATCCAAAGTCCCAAAAACCATGAGACAAGGATTAGATGGATGATATTCGAATTGCCGTGGACGAAAATTCTTAGTTTCTTCCCTCGAAATGCTTCTGAGCTTAGATATTGGATGTAAGAGTGGCCAAGCAGAAGAACCAACTTTGGCAGCAGAAATTGACCTAGAGAAGGAATACTGGCTCTTTCCGGAGGAATATGACTGCTTCAGTTTGGGAGATCTCCACAACCCAATGCCGGTTCCCGTTTCACGTTTCTGCAAAATATGAACAATGCTCTCTTTGTTTTGTTTGTTGTATGGCAAAAGTTCGTAATCTTGTGAAACAATGACTTTTGCCTTCTCCCGCTCCTCATTTTTAATGGGCAAATTATCTAGTACTTTCAAATGGGGCAATGAAGCTACCATATATTCTCTGTAATGTTTCTCAAAGCAAATTGGTGACGGATGATGTGAAATAAACTTTTTTACCACTACTTCCGAGGACCCCTCAGTACTTGCATTTGTAGAAGAACCATCTTTATCATAAGACAATACTGGGCTGGCCGGAATCTTATTCCCGAAGGGAAAATGACTACAAAATTCATCCATGTTTACATAGCCATCTAAACCCGTCATGTCCAAATCATCAAAGATGCCTGTCTGATGACTATCGCGTGAGAATCCTGGTCCATTGTTGTTGGAGTGAATGAACTCCGAAGGAGAATTAGATAATGCTTCCACCCAATTACCTGCTCCTCGGTGATGGATTGAAAAATCCAACTCACTTTCATCTGATGATTCCTCAGTAGTGCTTTGAACCAAGTCGTTATTTGCAAGTGAATCATCATCAGAAAATGGGTCATTGAATGAATCCTCCATGCCTGAGTATTGAAAAATCGGCAATAACAAATCTTGAGTAGCAATAGAAGTTGGTGCAGCATAAGAATATAACTGAGGATGACCTGAACCAATCTTTTCATATATAAAAGAGTTGGGTTTACTGTCGGATGACGTGGGACATGGCCTGGTATCCTCACAACACAAACAATTTTGAAACCGGAGTTCTGCCAAAGAAGGGAGTTTTGATAGGGCAGCACTTGTTGTCCAAAGATTGGTGACTCGTGTTTCACACAGAGAAAGCCGAACCAGATTGGGCATACAACTAAAGCAACCTTCCCGGAAACTGGTCAGTGAAATACTGAAATCGAGATTTAGGGTGTGTAACTGCATGAATTTCCCGGACATGTCGAGCTTTCTGATATGGGAGGACCGCAAGTTTAAGACCTGGCACGTCAAGCCTCTTTGGAAAAGATCCCTAAGAGTACAAACAAAGTTGTAATTAGAAAGCAACACCCAAATCAATTAAATAAGCCAGGTTAAAATACCTCCTATTTTACCAGATGTATAATTAGCCAATATTGATAGAGAAATCATATGATCATTGACTGAAGGATGTGAACGTTATCAGGGGCTTTTTGGGTGCGCAAAAAGCTTACTTTAAGAAAAAGATCTCTTGAACACGGAGATCAACATGATGTATTTGAATGTGTTGATAGATGCATCCATGGATGTTGAGATTTTGTGTTTGGATAATGCCTCCTAAGAGTTGTTGTTATTATTATTATTATTATTATTATTATTATTCCTGAAAGTGTACCACTGGAGCATATATTGAATAGGTGAGCTATAGCACATGCAAACATGACACACGTGCACGAGATTCAGGCACTATAATAAGTGGGTCCTCAACTGCAAACATGGTTTATCCTAAAACATGGGATAAATATAGACAGGTTGCTTTTTCTTTTTTCTTTTTCTTTTTTTTTTTTCCTTCTTTTCTTTTTCTTTTTTTTTTTCCCTTCTTCTCTTTTTTTCTTTTTCTTTTCTTCTTCTTTTTTTTTTTTTTTTTTTGGTGAGAATGCACAAAATTTTATTAGGAAAGGGAAAAATGCCAAAGAGCAAAACAAGAAAGGACCGAATAGCGATCAGCCCTCTTGTAACTCAGCCCCAAGAAAACAAATAACAAGTATAAAAATAAAATAACCCTTGCAACCCACCAAGAGAAAGCACCATTCCATGGATTACGAAAAAAAAAAAAAAAAAACAGCTCATTACTTAGTATCTCTAAATACAATTGAATCCCAGTCCCCAAATAACAATGTCATGGATAACCCCCTACATTCTGCCTTTGAAGAGCCCACTCAAAGGTCATTGAGGAAACCGAATTAATTAGAGATCCAATCTGTAAACCAGTTAAAGATTTTAGAATACAAATCTCTCTACAACCACACATTATAACATAAGGAAGCATTTGAAAAATCACCAAGCCTTGGGATTGAAAATAGACCCATTTAAGACCTGAGAAATCTAGAATAGGTCAAAGAAATAAGTCGACACAGCACAGACTATCTGCGAATATATCAATAGATGGCTAACAGGTTCCTCATCCTTTATGGACATGAGGCACACATATAGGAGTGCTAACGGTCAGGATTTTATTTGCAGTTGTGACCCAGGTGAAGACTTGAACCCTGGGGGGAATTGGAGCTTTCCATATATTGGTGCACAGATAAGGGAGCTCGCCGATCTCATAATAAGCCTTGAAAAAGGATTAAGAAGGGAAATTTCTGTTAGAAGACCACTTCCAAACCTTCGTATCCTCTCCTGTTGACACTAACCTCGTAAAGCATGCCCGCCCTTGGTTTGTCATCTGTTGTGGAGTACAACTGAAGTAAGCATGCAGTGTAGAAAGCATCATTGTATTGGAAGCCTTTGTGCATGGACAGCTACATTCCAGCCTCTCCCTTGGTTCGAATTTGTAGACAGCTGTCTCCAAATGAAAGGCCTCATTCATGGACAATGACATAGCAAAAGGCAAAAATGCTCTCTCTTGGGCATGGATGTCCATGTCTTAACTGGAACTTTCCACATATCCAAATGCCCCTTAGCAACCTCACGTTCTCAATATGTCATAGTTAGGCCCACTGTTTCATGATCTAGATTGTTGGTATGATGGGCCTAACTAGGGTTGGACCAAGCTTCCCAGATTGGAAGATACTAGCCATCCAATCTATGGTATTTGTTCAATTGAAGGTGGACCACAGCCATATTAAATTCTTAAGCATCTACTTTCGGTTCAAAGGTAGAAGGGTAGCATTTATTCCATCACGAAAATTTTGGAGCATGGTCCTATAGAGAGTGGGTATTTTGTATGTATGTGCTTTTGGGTTTGTGCACGAAAACCCCCGCTCTCTCTCTCTCTCTCTCGAATTAAAGCGGAACTTTCGAATTAATCAAAGCTACAAGAGCCTGCTGACATTAGCAACCGTACGGCTGACATCAACACTGAACAATCTGTACTGTCTGTTTTTTTTTTTTTTTTTACCAAGAAGAACATGGTTTAAAGTGTCTCGATTTTGGAAGATTTATGGTGATTTTTGTAGATTTTTTAGAGCTCATTTGAGATATTGTTGAGTCACTTTTCTCATCAGACAAAAAAAAAAAAAAAAAACACTTCATTTTTGTGTAATTTTGCTCAAATTGGTGGAGATTTCTTTGAATCTTCTTCACATGGTGGATCAGTTTTACCCTATATGACTATCCGAAGTGGTATTTTTCATTGAGGGAGAGATTTGGATGAGTTGTGAAGCCAAAGGTGGTCCGGTTGGGCCGTTTTGGGGGTTCTTGGGGTTTTGAACATACACCAGAACTTCCGGTGTATGTCTAAGTTGATGTTCTTGGTGTGTGTGATGTATTCACACCTGATTCAAGTCTATTTCCAATGCTCGACTCAGTTTTCCAGTTCTAAGACTGTTTTTGGAACACCGAGCCCTCATCTGGAATTCGGATTTGTGTGAATCTATAACTCTTGTATTGAGTGTGCCTCATTTGAGTTGTTTTTTACTGAGTTTCTTCTTCATGGACTCTTATGGAGGACAAAATCACTCTTGGATCCGGTGTGGGATCTTCAAAATCAAATCCTTTGTTGATTACCATAGTTAAGTTGAACGGTAACAATTACCTACAATGGACTCAATCCATGAAGTTGTTTTTAGGGGGTTGAGACAAATTTTCCTCCATATTGGATGAACTTCCAGATCCTTTAGATGGGAATTTCAAGACCTGGACCAAAAAGAACTACCAAGTCATAGCTTGGCTACTTAATAGTGTGGACTCCATTGTGAGCAATTATGTCATGTTCCTGACCTCGGCCAAAAGGATTTGGGACACCCTCCAGAGTTTTTAAGTTAATCTTTGATATTGGCAAGTTTCAACAAAATTCAAGATCCCTAAAGGAGTATTTTTCAGCCCTTTGAGGTTTGTGGGATGAGGTAGATCTCTATCAACCCCTTCCCTCCTACTATAGAAGGGTTTATGATCGTGCATGGAAGCAATGTGAAGACACTCGAAGCATGCAATTCCTCTCGGGCCTTAACTCAAAGTATCAAGTGTTTGGGAACAGATTATAGTTATGGATCCCCTTCCTTCTCTATCCGCTATCTATGCCATGTCACGTGTGTCATACAGTCACTGCCTCATCCATCTCTACTTTTATCCCTCGTGATCATTTTGCATATGCAGTTACAGACCGTCCCTCCTTTAACCATGGATTTAGAGCTCCAACGTGGGGTACATGGGGACGTGGTCCCGATTCTAGGCCCAGTAACCAAGGTAGGGGCCGTGAAAGTGAGTGTGGTGGTCACGGTAGTTGTGGTCACAGTGGATAAGGACATGGTCATGATGGACCCTGCACCCGTACACATTGTGGGGGGCAAAAATCACATGGTCAATCGATGTTGGGACCTTATTGGACATCCTTCCTGGGCTGATACATCCTTAGCTAGTACTGCCTTGGGTGATTTTGAGAAGTGTTCACAGATGATTGCTCTTGAGAAGCCTTCTTCAAGTGACTTTGTTCTCTTGTCGCATGAGGCCTATGAGGCTGCAATGTGACTCTATGTTTGTGATGCTCCTAATACTTCCAAAGCCGCTGCAGCCCAGTCAGGTACTACCCTCCATATGTCTTCCCCTTCATCTTCCTAGGTCATTGACTCTGGCAGTGTTCGAAATATCGGTATCGCATTACGTATCGCACCCTGGGGATACGGATACGTATCGGTTATCACATGGGATATATCGGTTGCATCGCGTAATGTATTGATGTTGTTGGAAACATGGGGAAACATGGGGAAATTGGTCGAATTTTTCAATGAAACTTCAATGATTGTTAAAAAAGACATCAATACACACTTATAAATCAAAACATTACAAAAAATAAGTGTATATAATAGGTTTTCTTTGTATGGGGTCATAATATATGCGTTGTCTAACTGAATTGATGCAAGTCTATTCAAAGTCTATTCATATAATTTATAAATATAAGAAGACGTGTGGAATACAAGCAATACATTCAAAAGCAAAAGAAGAATCACTAGATTAGCATGCATACATGTTTAAAGAAAAAAATCTATGAGGTTCATATTCAAATATACAAAGAAGGGGTTGGTGAAAGACCAAGATCAACAAATGAAACCCAAACTGGACTGAATGAGCAAAAGAAAATTTTAAGCAGAATAAACAGCTGGAACAACAGTTCAGATTGCATCCAGTGAGTTTGAATTGGGCATGATTACGAATTTTCCACATACCGCAAGAAGTCTTTCCCAAATGACAAACCCTGGAGATCAACAACTCGAAGCTTCTGATTGACTGCACGAATCAGAGACACCACAGATTCTCCATTAAACAATATGCAAGGAGGCGACCCATGAAGCATGTCAACAGCATCGATCTCGGATGAATCGATTGCTGAGAGCATATCTAAAAGTGGAAGAAAATCAGCATCATTAAGCTGGTCCAGATATATCTCCAGGATACAAAGCTCAAGACGAGATTTTCCAAGTTTAGCCTGAACAATAGAGACATATATAATCATTACAAATTTAGTTCATGGTATCTTCAAGAAAATGACATAAGACAATGAACCATAATCAAAGAGATCTTTACATATTTTTGATGTTTTTCTTAAGAAACTGAAGGTAAAGTGATGGAAACAAGTCAGCTAAAAATGTCTCCATTAGAAGATCAGATTTTCCACAACAATTATTAAGACAGATTAAATCATATTCAAGATCTAAAGCACGTACCAGTTATGTCATAACTTTAAAAGGAAATGTTGGTGACTTGGAAGTTATCCATTTAAGGATTGAGGAGTCTTAAAAATCATACTATGATATTGGGCTAGACAACAATGTGCATTTGCCATTAGTGGAATGAATCTCATGGATTGCATGAATTGCGGCCATTTTGGGAGCATTCGAGTGCTACTATTCATCACAATTTAATTTTAACTTTTTCCTCAATTGTCTTGAGAGAAATGATGTCAAATGGTTAGGTAAATGCATTAGTGAGATGAATCTTACAAATTGCAAGAATTTTGGCCTATTTTGGGGACATTCAAGTGGTCCCAAATCAGCCCAATACTATTCATCAGAATTTAATTTTTAATTTTTTTTCCTCTAATTTCTTGAGGGAAATAGTGTCAAATAATTCTGTTTTGGTCTATTATGGTCGTTTCAGGCCCCATTTCAGTTTGGCGACTCACGGTCCCAACCGAAATTAATACCACTCAGTCAAAACCAAGTTTGCATCAGATGATAATTTGAACCATGTTCCTAACTAGACATGCTTTATCAGACCAAATGAGGTCCCTTAAAATATTTCAAGCAACAAGTATTACAATCTTGGATTCAAAATCATGTTGTTTCCAGTGATTTATTTTGACACCAAATTGATGAAAGACTCATGAACTATATCAACATAAAGTTTCCTTATATAAAACCATAAAACTCTTAATTGTTTATAAGAGTACATTATATATCATTGTCAAATCCCATCAACACCATAGGCTGAAGAAAAGGGGATCATATAAAGCCCCAAGATGTTGGGCTGTCATATGTTGCTCTATCATTAACTAGTGTTAACTCCATTCACCCGCAATATGGAGAAAATATATTCATGTTGGTGTTCTGTAGTGTGAGAATTGCATGCAGATGATAAGTCCTAATAATGTTTTAAGCAAGGTTTGAAAGGGATGTATTATGTAATGTATTGTTCAAACCAATACCATTATGTATCATCCTGTATGGCCCCTTATCGAGCTCTTTTAGGCCGATGAAAGGCCGATACACCCGTATTGATGCATATGTTATAAGGTATTTGGTTCTTGCGTGCATTTGACTGTTTCCAATATTATTCATGGGCCAAATATCCATAAAACAGAAAGTGTTCGAGCTCAATTTTATAATAATAATAATTAATGATGATAAAACATCAACAGATATCCTAGAAGATTAAAGGCAAGTGTATAATGTTGCATGAATCTTTTTGTAGTTTGCATTTCATGAATGATGGTCAGAATTGAGATGGAAGTTTTATAACAAAAAATAAAGGAAAACCGTTGAAACAATGACCAGTTCTGCGAAACAACCTTCGAGAAACCTGACAAAAGAGAAGAGTTGGGTAGCACTTCCTGCCTCTTGCAAGAATCGAGATACCTATTAACACAACCAAAACAAAAGTGATGTGAACAAGTTCTGAACAGTAATCAACATTGGGGAGGTAATCTAGACCAAAAGTGATACGAATATAAGGTGAGTATTAAACCGATAAGAAGATTAAATACCATCATTTCTCATTTTCTAAACATTTTGAAAACCGCTAGCCAAGAAAATCTGGCATGCAATGTTGGAAAGTGAAGAATTGAAGATACATTGAGAATGGGGAAGCAAGCAAACTGTAGTCGACTGGCGTACAACGGTACGAGTAACCGAAACTATGATCAATCACTAGTAGAAATGGCATGTGCAATGCCCTTGGAGAGAGGAAGCATTTTGCAAGAGAGTGGAGAGAGGCATTGAGAACCAATTGTAAAAAGATATTCTGTTAAGAATATGATGGTTGATGCTCATGCATTTAGAACTTGTCCATGTGGGATATTGAGTTTTATCCATCCAAATTGGACAACCCGCTGCAA
The DNA here is from genome assembly GCF_029962835.1 of Magnolia sinica. Taxonomy (NCBI): domain Eukaryota; kingdom Viridiplantae; phylum Streptophyta; class Magnoliopsida; order Magnoliales; family Magnoliaceae; genus Magnolia; species Magnolia sinica. The sequence goes on from NC_080588.1 coordinate 56,658,398, forward strand.
ATGGGTAATCACTCAAAAAGCATATTCTCTGAGCAATCCCAACCTAGACCGCCCCATTTTAAACCTGTGTCATGTCACGGTATCAGCCATTATGGCTGATATGCCCGTATATGCTCGTAACGTAACTGTTTTTAAACACCTTGGTTCATAGCGTAGGCCGAGCTACCAATGACACTTGCATATTCAATCTAGTATATTGCAATTGAACCATCATATCTACATTTCTTTTTAATATCCATTTACAACCTAAAGTTTTTAGCCCATGAGGTAGATCCACTAATTTCCACATGTTATTAGTCCTACTGAAGTTTATTTCATTAGTGACTGGCTAACTGCTTCTTTATAAACGATAACATCATGGGAGGACATAGCCTCCTCAAATGTCATGGAATCACTTTCCAATTGGGCTAGAAAGATGCGAAAACCAGGACCATAATCCTTGACCATTCTTGGTCGTTTACTTTTACTAATTTCAGGTTCAAATCAAGTTCTTCTGAGTCTACAAGACTTAAGCTAGAATGCTCATTTCTTTTTCTAGAAGAGAAACCCCCACTAGAATAACCCCCACCATTCTTTAATTTGTAAGGGAAAGTGTTTTCAAAGAAATTTGCATCTCTAGATTCAATTATGCTATTTTCTCCAACGTCTGGGAATTTATATCTTTGCTATGAGAAGCATAACCTACAAGTTCACATCTAGTAGTTCTAGCACCTAATTTGGGTCTTTTAGGATCTGTTAGTCTAACGTGTGTAAGACAATCCCAAGCCCAAAAATAACTAATGTTAGGTTTTCTACCTTTCCATAATTTATATGGTATTATCTTAGATTTAGTTGTAGCCTTGTAGGTACTCAATTTAGAATATAATATGCAGAATAAAGGATTTCTCCCCAAAAACTAAAAGGCAAATTATAACTTAGCAACATTGCATTCACTATATAAATTAAGGATCTTTTCTTCTTTTTTTTCATTTTGTTATCCTATTTTGTTGAGGTGAATAAGGAGCAATAACTAGATGGATTATCCCATTAGATTCACAGAAATTATCAGTCCTTTGAATTATATTCTCACCTCTATCATTTCTAAGGATACTGATTTTCATATTCAATTGGCTTTCCACTTCACTTGTGAAAATTATAAATTTGGAAAGTGCTTTGTCCTTTGATTTTATATATATATATATATATATATATATAAAACCCAAGAAACCCAAGAAAAGGTTCTTCCACATGTTAGGAACATAAAGGACATTTTCCAAGGTAATGATCTTCCCAGACGCGAGCGCTAATTGAACTTTTTCACATCTGATTATATTCGCAATCACAGCATTCCTCATTTGAACCTTTCTTCCAGAAGTAACCTCCTTGTAGCATTCAAATCAAGCACGATTGTAATACATGTGTGTGCTAGCACCCGTGTCGATTCACCAACCATCGCACGGTTCAACATGAACCATGTTAACCTCCGTGACCATAGCCACAATTTCAGGTTATTCGATCATATTTGTTTAAGGTGCAGGTGTTGACTTCTTTTTGCGTTTATAGCAATCTCTTGCAAAATGACCCAATTTTTCATAAATAAAGCAAGCATTTATAGCAATCTCTTGCAAAAGGACCCAATTTTCCATAAATAAAGCAACCATGTGATTTATTCTAGTCCTTTTGCTTGGGCTCGTGTTTCTTTTGAACTGATTGTTTTGGTTCAGCTTCAAGTTATTGGGTTTTTATCTATGTTACTTTTGATTGTGTTTCACATTTTGTCTTCCATCTTATATCTTTGAGTATCACTTCTTCCTCAATCCAAAGAGGATTGATTTATTCTGCGTGAATGGGCCAGAGCATAATATAACATATTTCACAAGAACCTATTGTGAGCAAAGGTTTATAAACTACTTCACAACTTGTCTTCCTATCCAACGTGTGGACTAAAGTATCACACGAAAAGACAAAAAAACAAAACATAGCTTCCCCCTCTCTTTATAATATTTCCTTTGTACTTTTGAAATACCTCTAACACCAAATGGGGAAGCCCCGAAATGCATCGAACAATCATCTACTAGAATCATTCAAGTAAATTAGGATAACCCATCAAACCAAAAGATATTCCACAGTCACAGTACGTTAGTCCCACCAAATAATCCAATCGTGGATCAGATTCTTCTCTTCTAGAATCCCATTAAAGCATAGAATTTTCAACAAAACAGAACTCAAAACCACACCATCAGCTCCAATTCTTCAGAAACTCATCCATCCCACTACAAACAGCAATCTCGAAGCGGAAAAACTACAAAACTTTGATGAAACTGGCATTTCCTCAAAAACCCATTTCCCAAAACTCACCCACGTGAACGAATTCATATCATGGAGCAAGAAAACCATATTGAAAAAATTAAAAACATAGGAAGGTTGTGTGCAAACATACATACAAGGAAAACAAAAGAAAATGAACAGAATGGTAGAACGAAAAAGACTATATACGAGAGAGATGCCTGTGTACCTTGCTTCTAAGCTAAAGAGATCGAGAGCCATGGCATTTGCTCTTCTTCTTTATTTTTTCTTTTTCTTTTTTCCAAAAATCACTCTCGACTTTCACGTCTTATATAAGAACACGGCCTTCTCATCTCTCACGCTCAGGGAGGGTTTTTTGTCCAGATGGCGTGCTTGTTGGACGAGCCTATATAACCCCGAAGTCACGTTTTTTATATTTTAGAGGACGAAAATGCTGGACAATTAGGCCCTGTTTGGCCGGCTGGATTAGATGGGCTTAGGTGGGATGGAATTGCATCTGGTCGTCTGCCAGTTCCACTCCATGTTTGGGAGGAGTGGAAAAGCTTAGAAGTGGGCTAGATGGAATCGTATCAGGTCCCGTGCTAATATCACTCAATGTTAGCAAGTTGTGTAGGTCCCACCATGATGTGTGGCCTATATCCACACCGTCCATCCATTTTTCAAGATCATTTTATAGCATGGGCCAAAAAATCAGGTAGATCCAAATCTCAAGTGGACCCCATCATAAAAAGCAATGGGGAATGAATACTTACCGTTGAAAACTTCTTTGGGGCCACACCAGTTTTGGATCTGCTTCATTTTTAGGCTCATGCCATAAAATGAGGTTACAAAACAAATGAACAGTTTAGATATAACACATGTGTATTATTGTCAATAGTTTCAAATGATGGTAGGTATATCCTTTCAATACGCCACCGTATTACAAACAAAAAGGGTAATTAAGCTTATCCCATGGTAACAGGGAACAGTCCCTGCCATGGGTAATAATGATGTTTTTTGAATCCCATCCCACCTAATACCGTGGGATCGGTCCGGCCAAACAGGCCCTTACTATCTTAAGGCGTGCTCTCAAAAAGAAAAATGGCCACTTAGAAACGGGCGCGGGCAAGAAAATAAATAAACTTGGCTCATCATTTGCTGATTTGAATCCTTCATTTTAATCCAATAGTCGTAAATCGGTAATAGAGTGTTTTTTTGTCATTTTCTTTTTGAAATTCTTTATAGCCAAAACAACACCAATGTTGTGCATTATTTCTGATATATTTTTTATGTATGGTTTGTTTGTTATGAGTTTTATCCTCAAATTTAAATTAAAGACATTGAATCAAAACCCCTTAAACATGAACATTTTAAATTTACTTCGCGATAATTTAACAAGGCTTATATAAAATGTTGATGGGTTTAAAATGTGGAGCCCTTCAGCACAATGGTCATTTGGCTGTATTCTTTTTTCTTTTTCTTTTTTTTTTTTTGAGGGGAAAGAAATATAGTGTTTTTTGGTTCATTTCATCTTTATTTATTCTTTCTTACTTGTTAATTTCATTTATATTTGTTTTTTTATTTTTTTATATGGTTAATGGGAGTTTGTGAAAGAGAAGAGAGTGAAATACTACTGTCATTGGTAAATTTTTATAATAGAATAATGTTATAATTGATGAATTTTATAATTTAAAAAAATTGTTGTAATGAATTAATTTTGTGATGGAATAATGTTACAATGGATGCATACGATAAACATTAGAATGGATAAATGTTATAGTAGATGATAATTGTAATTGATGAATGATGATATGAAAGTATGTTGTAATTAATGAATGTTGTATTGTGGATCATCAATATTTTACTTGGATCACTCGTATTCATCGTAGATTACCAATATTTTCACCGTAGATTGTTGATATTCATTATAGATTGGTGATATGTCCACCATGAATTGCATATATTCACCGTAGACTATCAATCTGATAAAAATGGCTATGACTCCGTTGTTACGTGTTTGATTTTGTTGATAGTATACTCGTTGGAAAGGTAAAATGAGCCTTTAATGATTTTTGAATAATCTCATCTAGATATCATTTTATTGCTCAAAACTAAGCCTAAAGTCAAAATCACTGTGAATCATTGATATTCATTGTGGGCCATTGATATGACAAAAACAACCACAATCCCTCGTTACTTATCCAATTTGAATGACACTGAGCTCTTGGAAAGGTAATTTGATAAAATTTTAAATTGATTTAGAATAATATCGTTTGGACACCATTCAATTGCCTAAAAGTGGGTCCAAATTTTATCAAGATCACTATGGATCGCTAATATTTACTATATACCGTCGATTTGATGAAAACAACAATGACTCCCTCGTTATATGTCATATTCGAGAAATCTTATGCTCATTGAAAAGATATTTTAATGAAATAAAAAAACGAATTTAAAATCATATTATTTTAATACCATTTGATTTATCAAAAGTGAGTAAAAAGTTCATCAAGATCAATATAGATCGTTGATATTAATTGTGGGCCATCGATCTGACGAAAATGGCCATAAATATATCGTTACATGTCCGATTTAGCTGATATTGTGCTCATTGAAAATTTAATTTGATGAACTCTCAAATAACTTTGGAATAATCTCATTTAGACACCATTTATGTCAGATTTTCTATTATTGTATTTCTTTTATTTATTTATTTTACAGGGATATTGTGCAAATATATAAGGAGATTAGCAACCCTATTCTTGGCTATACATACATATTGTACAATCACGAATATAATCTTTCTAATTTGTCTCTTAATTGACAACTCATTGATTGATCTGACAACTCACGCCAACACCCCTCTTTAAGTGGAAGCATCCAAATCTTCAATGCGCAACTTGTTTAGTAAGTTGTAGAAATCCTTGCTTAATACGACCTTCATAATAATATCCGTCAGTTGGTTTTCGGACTTCACGAATGGAAACCGAATTATTTTAGCTTCGAGATTTTTTTTAATAAAGTGTCTATCAATCTCCACGTGTTTGATACGATCATGTTTAATCGAATTGTAAACAATGGCAATAGCTGCCTTGTTATAAAAAAAAATGTCTATCTTGGATGTAGGAGCAAACCCAATTTCAATTAGAAGTCTTTTGAGCCACAGGAGTTCACAACGTCCTTTAGCCATTCCACGGAACTCTACTTCAGCACTTGATAATGCTACTACATTTTGTTTCTTACTTCTACATGTAACAAGATTCCCTCCAACAAACATGAAGTAGCTTGAGGTTGATCTTCTGTCTGTGGCATTCTTCGCCCAATATGCGTCTGTATAACTATTAACTCTGAGATGGTTGTTTTTCGAAAATATAAGCCCCTTTCCCGAAGAGGATAAGTATCGTAAAACCTGGATCATCGCCTCCATATGATCCTTACTAGGTTGATGCATGAATTGACTTACTGCACTCACTGCATAGGTAATATCTAGACGGGTATGGGAAAGACAAATAAGTTTACCAACTAATCTCTAATACCTTCCTTTGTCCGTTGGCATTTGGCTTCGATATTCTCCGAGCTTGTGGTTCTGAATGATTGGAGTGTCTGTTGGCTTACAATCCAACATTTCAACCTTACATAATACGTCTAATATATATTTTCATTAAGAAATAAATATACATTGCCTTAATCTAGCAACCTCTATTCCTAGAAAATATTTAAGCCCTCTTAGATTTTTCATCTCGAACTCCATCGTCAATTGTTTCTGGAGCTTAGAGATTTCCTCATTACCATCCCCTGTAATGATCATATCATTGACATATACAATAAAAATTGTTACCTTGCCCCGTTGGTACTTCATAAATAATGTATGATCTGAATTACTTTGGTGGAACCATACTTTTTCATTGCTAGACTGAACCTCATAAACCATGCTCGAGGTGATTGTTTTAATCCATACAGTGCTCGCTGCAATTTGCACACAACTTCAACTTTCGAATACGCTATGTAGCCTGGAGGAGTATTCATGTGGACTTCCTCCTTAAAGTCACCACGGAGAAATGCGTTCTTTACATCAAACTGGTGCAATGGCTGGTTCAAGTTGACTGCGAGAGATAACAAGGCCCTGGCTGTATTTAACTTAGCTACCGACTAAAAAGTTTATTGATAATCTACACTATATGTCTGAGTGTATCCCTTTGCGACTAGCCTTGCCTTGTATCATTATATAGATCCATCTGCCTTGTGTTTAACAGAGAAGACCCATTTACACCCGACTATTTTTTTTCCTTTAGGCAATGGAACTAAGGTCTATGTTTGATTCTTTAGTAGTGCTCCCATTTATTCATCTATTGTCTGTGTCCACTTGAGATCAACTAAAGCTTCTTGAACTGTAGTGAGAATATGACATGCGGACAACTCGTGTGAGAATGTCTTTAGAGGTTTAAGTAGCTTTTCAGTGGAAACATAGTTGGCAATTGGATACATCGATCTTCTTTCCTCAATGTCTGGAGAGTATCTGTTTGGTTGCTTGCCACGGTTATGCTTGAAAGGTAAGGTATACCGAGTGGACGTATCTTTGTTATTTATAAATGAGGGTGTAGTGAAATTACTTACTTCAAGAATATTCTCAGGAGATTGGTCTGCAAGCATTGAGAGATGGGAGGATTTGGGTTATTCTCCTGATGATGTGAGCTTAGTTGTCAAAGGCCCTCTATATTCAGAGGATATGTCAGGCCCTGAAGATGTCTTTGTTGATTCCTCACCAATTATTGGTTTGCCATTCCGATCTTCAAGCCAGTCAAAACTAAGCCAATTTAACTCTTCATCTAGTGTCTCTCCCTGAAGAGAAGAAGTGGATGTCGAAGAAGGATAAAACGGTTCGGACTCCAGAAAGGTGACATCCATAGTCACATAGGTACGCTGGGTAGCAGGATCATAACATCGACAACCTTTTTGATGCGTAGCCCAAGAAGAGGCACCGAAGGGCACATGGGTCAAGTTTGGTGCGCTGGTTCTTAAGGAGGTGCACATACGACAAACACTCAAATATGCGAGGAGGGAGCATTAGGGCCGTAGGTAGAGAGATGGAGGCTGAGAGAGACTGTAATGGGGTCTTAAAATTTAATATTTTAGAAGGAAGGCGGTTGATTAAATGTACGGCAGTGGTAATAACATCGAGTCAATGTTGTGTGGGGACACGAGCTCCTAGAAGGAGAGCCCGAGCAGTCTCAAGAATATGCCGATTCTTTCGTTCAATGACTCCATTTTGCTGAGGGGTCTGACGACATGAGGTCTTGTAAATAAGACCATGTTGTTGAAAATAGGAATGAAAGTGGTGATTAACATATTCAGCACCATTGTTAGAGCGGAGAATCCGAATCTGAGTAGAAAATTGGGTTTGAACCATAATATAAAATGACTAAAAGATACTAAACACTTCATCCTTATGTTTCATCAAATATAGCGAGGTCATCCGAGTGCAATTATCAACAAATATCATAAACTACCTTACACCGGATATAATAGATAAAGGAGAGGGTCCCCATACATCAGAGTGAACTAAAGCAAAATGTGTATCACTTTTATTCATACTTAATGGATAAATAGCACGATGACTTCTAGCTAAATTGCAAATATTATAGTGAAATTCAGAAGTCTCCACATTGGAGAATAGATCGGGAAATAAATGTCATAAGTACCCAAATGACGAATGTCCCAAACGACGATGCCACGACCAAATCTATCAAGCCTTGGAATCAAGTGTAGAAGACATGTAATGCGCACGACCCAAACTTAAATCTTTCATGTAGTATAATCCCCCCCTCCCCCCTTTAGTACCATGCCCAATTATCTCATTGGTGAGAATATCCCGAAGAATAAGACAAAAATCGAAAAACATTAGCACCACACAATTTAGATCTGTAGTAACTTGGCTAGCAGATAATAGTTTGTGAGATAAAGAGGGAACAAACAGAGTGTTGGGTAAATGAAGAGAGAGAGAGAGATAGGGTTACAGATCTGGCCCCTGTGACAGGTGAGGTCACTCCATTAGTATTCGAAATGCTGGTGCGCCTTGGAAGTGAGTGATGGGAGAAATCCGTGGGATCAAACATCATATGATCCATGGCCCCAGAGTCGAGGAGCCAATAACTACTATCAACATCGTGGCGATGGCTAAGAAAGGCATGACAGAGGTTACCTGGATCCACAGGAGAGAAATCCAATTTAGGTGAGGCAGTAGGCGGGATGAGAGAGAGATAAGGTCCCGCACCTTCAGCCGTACCGTCTCATTTTTTTCTAGCTTGAAGCTCATGCCACCAATTGAGGTACCCATGCAACTGGAAGCAGTTTTCACGTTTATGCTTCGTATTGCCACAATGAGAGCATTTAAGACCATCGGATGATGCACGGGCCTTAGAGGAAGATTTCCCACTATGCCTATAAGCCGATCCAGATAGCCCAAGCTTTAGGCCTTTCGAAGCAAACACCACCCCTTAGAGGTGGTTCATGGTCGTCGGCGTTCATCACCACCTGACGAAGAGCCTCCCTTCGGACATGAGCATATGCTTGCTCCACGATGGGAAACGGGTGCGTCTGCAATACATCGTTGCAAATATTGTCCAACCTGTCATCAAGATCATCCAATAATACATAGACCCAATCTTTTTGGAGAAGATTATTATAACGTTAAATATTGGTAGGGCACTCCATCGGATTGAGACGTCGAAAATCAATCTCATGCCAGAGACCTTGCAAATCGGTGTAGTATTTTTTCAAGGAGCCACCCGCTTGGTGGAGACGTGAGACGCAGCGCCAGAGATTATAGACTTGAGAGGTATCGCCACCATCAAAATGCGTGGTAACAACTGAATCCCAAACCATTTTGGCCATGTGAAATCAAATAAAATTGCCGGTTAATACCAGATCCATGGAGTTAATCAGTCATCATTTGACAATGACGTTGTCAGTGCGCCATTTGCAGAAGGACAGATCGGTCAGAGATGGCGGAGGTAACTCGCCATTGATGTAGCCCAACTTTTCGTTGTCAGAGATGTATATCTTGACAACTTGTGACCATAAAGCATAGTTGGAACCATTCAACTTAATGCCGATCGGGACAGCCACATGTTCAGAAAGCAGGGTCGGAGCATAAGCTTTGGACAGAGCTTCAACCATTTTTGTAGTGAATATTTCAAAGAGGAACATATTATGGTCGATAGAAGAGTCATTGGACTTCGTTGGGGTTTCGGTGTCTCCTATATGTGAAGGTGGCGGCGGAAGGAGGCTATGAACTAGGGTTAGACGTGAATTAAGAGTCATAAATCGACTAGCTCTGATATCATGCCAGATTTTTTATTATTGTATTTTTATTTTTTATTTTTACAGAGATATTGTACAAATATATAAGGAGATTAACAATCCTATTCTTGGCTATACATAAATATTGTACAATCATGAATATAATCTTTCTAATTCATCTCTTAATTGACAATTCATTGATTGATTTAACAACTCACGCTAACAATTTATTGCTGAAAAGTAGGCCCAATATTCATCAAGAACATTGTAGAACGTTGATATTCAATGTGAGCCATCGACCTGACGAAAACATCCATAACTTCCTCGTTACATGTCCAATTTATGTGATCATATACTTGTTGGAAATGTGATTCGATGAACTATCAAATGAATTTAAAATCATCTCATTTGGATACTATTTATTCATCCGAAATGAGTCTGAAGTTCATCATTCACTGTGAATCACTTATGGATAGTCAAATGGTGTCGAAATAATATGATTATAAAATTACTTGGAATTTCATCAAATTACATTTTCAATAAGTATAAGATCACCTAAATCAAATATGTAACTAAAGATTTATGGATGTTTTCGTTAGATCGATAACCCATAATGAATATCAGCAATCCATGGTGATTTTGATGAACTTTGGTTCACTTTTGGGTAATGAAATGGTGTTCAAATGACATGATTCTAAATCCATTTGAAATTTCATCAAATTACCTTTCCAATAAAAATAAAAACACCCAAATTGAATATGTAACGAGAGAGTTATGGTCGTTTTCGTTAGATCAATGGCTCATAGTGAATATCCGCAATCCATAATAGAAATATCAATAGTCCACAGTGAATATCAACAGTCCACAGTGAATATTGACAATTTATACTGATCCATTACAACATATTTTGATCTCAACATTCTTTCATTACAGAAAATCATCTATTACAACATTCATTCATTCCAATATTCACCACATTGATCCATTAATATTTTTCTATTGCAAATTTCACACATTACAATATTCTTTTATTACAAAATTCATTTATTATAACATCATTTCATTGTAAAATTTCATCTATTACAATATTCTTCCACATCCTTTACCCTTTCGTAAACTTATACAATAAAAAAAACTAAAAAACAACTATATAAAACCATGGAAAAAAAAAAGGGAAATGAATATAGCAAAAAAAAAAACAAACACAATCTTCCCATCTTGTGAAAAAGTCAAGGAAAAATGAAATAACCAAATGCCTCTCATGCAGAAGGACTCCATGTTTTAAATATATCAACATCTTATGCGGGCCCACTGAATTGTTTTTAAGCAAATTCATCCCGTCCACATATAGGTGATTTTAATTTTATGTCGTTAGCTCGAGTTTGAGGGCAAAACTCATCATAAATAAACTGTACAGGAAAAAATATTTAAAAAATAATGCATAGTGTTAGTGTTGTTGTGGGTCACAAATAACTTCTAACATTAAATATTTAAAAAATAATGCATAGTGTTAGTGTTGTTGTGGGTCACAAATAACTTCAAACATAAAACTAAAAAAAATAATTTCGTTGATTCACGATTGTCCAATTAAAATGAACCAATTCGATTAGCCAATGAGTAAACTGTGTTTTGGTTTTAAGTGGAGCCCATGTTCATTTTAAAATGACATTTTTCTTTCAAGATGAAAGCCCGCGGTACGAAGTCAGCTCCCTTAGAGGACATTTTAGTCATCTTAAAAATGAAAAAATAAATTCAGGGTTGTTTTAGTCAATGACTTGGTTCATTGACCAAGTCATGGTACAGGGCCAGCTAGTCCAAAAACTCTCTCACTGGTTGCCTCTACGGCGACTGAGAATCCAGTGTGTGTGGTCGCTCTCTGGGGCCCACAAGATGAGTATTACAATGATCGGAACTGTCCATGTTGTGTAATCTATGATTTAGGATCCACAGTAAGAAATTTAATTTGAGCGATAACCTTGATATGAACCCGGAACAATGAAAATAATAGTTTTAATGTCTCGGACTCAAATATAAAAATCAGAGGCTAGGATCATCCATGAAGCGAGGATATGGTCTAATAGATTATTTATGGTGCTAAAGAGAATATGGACGGTTCAAATGGTAGTACCATCTCAGAATGTGGGCCCCGGTGGATGGGAACACACGCTAGATTCTAAGTCGCGACAGACGCAAAACCAAGTCAGGAAGGACTATGATTGCGTCCAAAGGCTCAGCTAATCTGTAGTTTGACGAGGAGTGTTGGCTGACGTGGCGTGATTATCCTTGCTGAATATATTAGATCAACGGTTTCGATCACAGAACTATGAGTTCCACCTGCGCTGAATAGTGAATAATTCGTCTCAGCACGCTATACCGAGGAAACTGAAAAATGGACGTGTAAAAGCATTAGGCCACGAATCTATGCAAGTGGGGCCCACCTTCCAGTGATCCAGACTGTTGATCTTTTTTACCCAACGGCAGAAGGGCCACTCGTTGAATTTCCATTTCCAGGACATTCCCATCCATCGAATCAGTTCTTCAAGTGGTTGGGAAAAAGACCATGTATTTGTACAGTACACATGCGTTGTACAATTCTTACAGTAGGAACCATTTTTTCAGTAATCCAGACCATTGGTCTGCTTTTTCCACCTTGGTTAAAATGTTCCTCAAAATTTTCATTGACAGAACAATCTTAACCTTACGATTTTTGGCCTGAAGATAGACGGTTAAGAAAATAAAACAGCGGTAGAATATCGGTCTTTGATATCTTCCTATCTGGAGTTTTTCTTGGAAATCCTGAAATCATGTTAGGACCACATGCTAATGGTCTGGATTAAATAAATATTTTCCACATTTGTCAGAAATGAAAACCATGTACTCGTTCCAAAGAGACATATTCAACTCAGTTAGGCAGTGACCCGCCTGCACGTGGTCGGTGAGGTCGGTACTGGTACTGTGTCACCACGATGATGTATTTGTTTAATCCACGCCGTTCATTAATTTTTCAAGTTCATATTAGAATATCATGCCAAAAATGAGATAGATCCAAATGTCAAGTGGACTACAGTAATGATTTAACGCGTACCGTTAAAAACTTCTTGTAGTATGGTCCACCTGAGACTCAGATCTGACTCATTACTGATAGGGGTCACTATCGAATCTGAGTCCATCATGTCCCACCTCTTGATCAACGGTATGGATGGCTGAAACATGGGCCCCACTTCCACGCACTCAAGGGCAGAGGATACAGTTCATATCCTTGGCCGGTGGTTGGATACTTCCTCGAAGGATAAGATAAGCACCAAGACGTCTTATATGTAAAAAAAAAATGGTCGTTTTGCTTGCAAGTCACGTACCCTTCAACACGCGCCTCTAGTCGTAGACCATGCGTGTGGAGAACCCAACTTCGGTGGGCCCCACCAACCGTGCAGATCAGCCGTCCAAAACATATGCCGGTCAATCAGGTGATATACACGTGTGGGAAAACAACTTGGACGGCCCACAAGGTCTTGTGATTCTTCTTGGATTGTCAGCTGCTTTGAAAGATGAACACGTTTAAGAGATGTCCTAAACTGTGGGTCCCACTTTATACATGGCTGTGATGTTCTACGAACTTCCCAATTTAGCACGTGTATTCGCGTGTAAGCTCGCGTGCGTAGGAGTGCACGTGGGGCTAGAAAACAACGGAAATGATATCACGTGATTTCGATTGTGGTGTGAGATTCCACACGTGCCTGAAAAGGGGTTCCCCGGCCTTTCGCACCGACAGTGATGAAACTTGATGGGACACGAATTCGGTAGTGACACCTTCAGTGCCGAGCTCGGTACTGGAAAAAAGCTCTGTGGGCCCACCATGATTTATATGTTTTATCCAAGCGGTTAATTCATTTTTCGGGTTCAATTTAAAGCATGACCCTAGAAATGAGATGGATCCAAATATTGAGTGGACCACACCACAGGAAACAATGGTGATTGAACGAGCAACGTTAAAAATTATTGGGGTCAGAAGAGTTTTGGATCAAACTGATGTTTGTGTTTTTTCCCTTCATAGGTATGTGTAACCTTATCACCAGGTTGGATGGCAAATAAACATTAGTGGGCACTAGGAAGATTTTGATGGTGGACTTTCAATTACCGCTGTTTCGTGTGATTTAGTACATCTGATGTTTGTATCTAGCTCATTTTTAGGCTCGGACTCTAAACTGATCTGTAAAAATGATTGGACGGAGTGGATAAGACAAATTTATCACTGTGGGGCTCACATAGTTTTTCCAGGACCCACCAGAGCGAGCACGGTACTGAAGGGGTCACTACCGAGTCCATCTTGGTGCTATCCATAGTAGAAAGTATGACTATTTTGGTTCCTCCCATGATACTTATAATACTGTGTGGCACACGCAGGGAGAGAACCTGCCTTGTCAACTAGAGGTGGGCAGGGAGTCGAGTCGGACCGGATTGGGTCCAACTCGACTCAATTCAAAATTTCCAAGTAACTCTTGTTTCGATTTGGGACCAAGTTTGGGGTTAGCCGACTCAATCCGATCCAATGCACTATTGGCTTGACCTGAATCGAGTCCAACTCGGTTAGAAAAATTGAGTCGGATCAAGAGGGCACAAAAACATCTAGAAACCATAACCCATAAAATCAAATTTGTTCCAATCGATCGAACAAAGTAAAAATTGTCTAATAAGTTTATCATCTAAATTCAAATTTCGACCAATCGATCAACCTAATCAACTAGTCAATCGATGGATGGGATCAGTTTGCTGGAGTGACCTTGATCGATCGAATTGTGCTTAAATTTGTTGATGTCCAAACTTCTTCAAATCCATTTTTGATAGGCATGTGCTTGCTCCACGTCCTACATCTTCCAGTCTTAAAACCATATGCCCACTAAGGGTGGCATTGGGTTGGATCAGTTAGAACCCACCTCAAAAGTGAGTCCACCTAGTTCACATGCAGGCCAACTTGCCTCATTGCCGGCCCTAATTTTGATAATCTAGACTATTATCTATTAAGGGGCTGTGGGATGTCATGGATTTGAGTGAATCCAAAAGTCATGAATTCAAAAGCATTTGAAATTCATTTTTGGTGTGTTTTAAAATCACTTCCTTTTGTTGTGATTTAGAATTAATTGCCTTTCAGGCTCCCTTTAATGAGAGGAGAGTTACAAGTAACAAAGTATCGCTAGACTACTAATCCATTATACATATGTCATGTTGTTGATACTCAAAATAATTAAATTTTTAGTGACATCACTAAAATTACATTAATAAAACTATGTGAACAATCTAAACAGTGGCCATGTAAATTATCAGTTAAAAAACATTAGTGAGTCGCTCGTTTGCAATCCTATTCTTGTGTCTTACCCAAGGCTCAAAATTTCATCATTTTTTTTATACCAAAGTATGCGTTTCAATATCCTGTCAAATATGGCATATCTAAACTAATTTGGAATACTAAAGTTTAACAATAAAATTCAAATTCTTGTCAGCATTCTCATGTGCATTCATTTGGAATGCAAGCTGTGAAACACAACTGAAAATTTTGAAATCACCTTTATTTGTGATTTGGATTCCAATGAATTCCAAATACAAGCTCCCAAATAAACCCTAAGATACAACATGGCAAGTAGGAAAATCATAAACTTACAGTTAATGGCCCACAACACCAATTGTTAAGTAGACGGTTCATATTAAAAGTTAAATGATAAAAGTGTAAAAATATTCCAATACAAGAGCTTTATTATTGAGTATCCTCCATTTATAGTTGGGCCCATTATGTAAATGGTTTGGATCACACAACATGACCCCGGATCTGACAGTTGGCCATCTGAAGAGGAATGGAGGGTAAGTGGTCTAGTCTAAATTATGAGATCAAGGCCCAATTCCAGGGCCCATCCCAGCTGTATGGAGATAGGGATTGGTGGGTCCACCATTACTGAATCAGATGGGTTGGCTGGTCCCACTCCTTTATATAGATGCAAAGTTAGGTCAACCCAACTATTTATTGGGCCTAAGCTCATGTCGGGTCGAGCCCACAAGGTAAGGGACATACAAAATGTGGCTTAAAATGCGGCTGGATTGGGCCTGGACCGAGCAAGCCCAGACCATTTGCATGTTTGTAAGGTTCAGGTACCCATCGGGTCTTTGGATCTTGATTGAGTTGGTATCAGGAAAACGAAGAGCATTTACATGGTTGGGCCCACCCCACTTCATAGTCACATACCTTGTACCTTACAAATTTGTCCTTCTAATCCTTTGATTAGACAATGTATCTTGAATGTAGACCATTCATTTCTTTCCTCTTAAACATTTATTTCTTTTTTCATGTGTGGCCCACTTGATTAATGGATTGGTTAGAAACATTCAAGTGTGGTTGGTGGATTTGTGATCCTGATCGCTGCTCTTTGGGCCCGCACTGCCAATCGTCCATGGCCCAAAAAATCAAACCTTTCAATTTGGGCCTGAAAAAAGATAGTGAAGAAGACAAAATGCAACAATTCATATTCTTCATCATCTAAGCCTTGTACCAATTTATTAAGGTCAGCAAAACAGTGTTTCAGATTCAACTAAGTAAATGGCAAACATGGGTAGCTTCCATCTTCAAATCTGGGAGATTTTCAGGGCTTGCTCCATATGCAGTGGGTCCTACTGGCCCATTGATCACTTAAACATGGGTACACTCGTACAGATTGGAGAACCCAAATCTAATAGAAAAATTTGGGTGGTGGGTCGTCAAACAATTTCCAGAGAAATTTATGTCTAGAATAGGTCTGGCGACGAGCTTTGGTTGGTTTATGCCCGGATTTTCAACTAGGGCTGGGCATACCGTTCTGGGCGTACCCAAAATTCATTTTTCCTGGCCAAGACTGGGGCCCACATCCAGCATTGGCATACAGAATAATAGGACATGCGACCCGAGGCCTTGCACAATATAAGTAGGAGAACCTGGGCTGGGTAAGCGCCAAACCCAGGCCCAGAACTAGCCCTAGCACAGCCGTTCTCTCCTAAGCCCTATCCCTAATTTGGCTAAAATGATCTTCGCCTTGGCCCTAATTGGGCTTAAAAAGATTTTCCGTAGCCCTAAAATGATCAAAGGTTTAAAATAGTCCAATCTAAATATTTTGTAAGATATTCCGCCATCCACAACAAGTCCCATTTATAAATCATATAAATGGTCTTGATCATGAACCCGAATCTAAGAATGCCTTTGAACTACACATGTACGTTGAATGAGACCTACTTGGAAATGCATTTAAACCATTTCTTCTTTTTACACAATGGTGGCCCAGTTGGTAACAAGAGCATGGCAGGATGGGTCATTCAGGCCCTTGACTGACTTGGCTCAGCCCGGTCCTCAGGCTAAGTTTAGGGACCCAAGCCCTGGCCTACAAGGCCAGCCCACTCAGTCTACGGCGGGCCGACACATTGCCACTCCATAGGGAAAAGATTTGGAACATTACTCATTTTTCACCAGAAACTTGAACGTTGTGATTTTCCTGTAAATGGGACCCTTTTGGCATGGTCCATCCATGTTGAATTACAACCAACCAGTGTCTGGATTCTCATAACATGGGCTCCACTTGTTAAAATTGAGGATGGTTGTGAATGCTATGATTCACATCAAGATGAATTTTCAAAACATAAAATGAGTATAGGTGAAGTAGGGCTTGTCAAGCCCAAGCCCAATAGGTTTTAGTTGGGCTAAAAGATCAGGCCCAAACAGCCCATTTAGTAATCAGACCTTCGATTCAAGCTCA
This sequence comes from Magnolia sinica, assembly GCF_029962835.1. Classification (NCBI taxonomy): domain Eukaryota; kingdom Viridiplantae; phylum Streptophyta; class Magnoliopsida; order Magnoliales; family Magnoliaceae; genus Magnolia; species Magnolia sinica. The sequence continues at coordinate 56,675,725 of NC_080588.1, forward strand.
TCTCGACCGTTAAGATCATAAACAGTTCTGTTTTTCATGCCTTAATAAAATTTATAATAGAGTTCACTGCAATTTATGATAAATTAGTGCAGTCAACTGCTCTATGGATGGGATGCAAATGAGGCTCCCATATGTACACGTGACATATCCTTCATCCTAACCGTCAACTTCTATGTCTGACAGCTTGTGTGCTTCGGTTAGAAATTACTATTCATCCATCTAGACCATTGGCATACTGGGCCTTTGTGGATGGAGCATGCCCATAGATCTCTTAGATTGGACATTGAGGATACTGTTTTTAGGCTATTTTTAGTTGAATGTGTATTATTGTACTCTCTAATTAATTAATTGAAGGATAGAAAAGATTAGATTGTACCATCAAGGAGGCTTTAGGGCCATGGTCTATCTATGATGGACCAACATATCAATAGCTTAAATCATCAAGCCATGGGCCACATCCATCCATGATATGGGCAACTATTATTATGACTCTAGGTACTAGTATGGTCCTCTTAATGAGTAGATTGGTCTTATTATTATTATTATTATATATATATGTATATTTTTTATAGAATCTGTAAATAGATTTTTGATTTGTAATTAGTCTTGTAATTGATTAGATTTTATAATAATTTTTTAAATTAAGGTTATTCTATTTTAGGCACATTACCATCTTTTTAAGAGAGCTCAATTTTCAATGAAATACACAAATAAATTCACTCTTTTATATAGTATTATAGCAATCCTATTCGGTGATTTAATATTCTTGTTGGAACCTAGCCGTTCTCATCCATTCCTCTGTTCTGGCAGCCCTTTCGCTGCCCAAACACTAATACATTATATATATATATATATATCATCCATCCCTCTGTTCTGGCAGCCCTTTCGTTGCCCAAACACTAATACATTATATATATATATATATATATATATATATCATCCATCCCTCTGTTCTGGCAGCCCTTTCGTTGCCCAAACACTAATACATTATATATATATATGGTCGTGCATCATCACACCCTACTGCTCATCCGGACAAGTACAGCAACAGGTACCCCTGCCTCAGCCAGTGCTCAAACCCTACTAGAAATTCCTACCCAAAATTCCTGCCATTCCTTTATTACTTCACCAAACCCATCTCAATTAATCGTTCCAGTAATTTACTTCATCTTGGAGCTAACTAAGAGAGGCCATACATTGAACTCGGGTATTTGGACATGAATGCTGTTGATTGAGTGCCTTTAACCGTAGTGCGGAGAAGACCTAATTTAGTTTGACTAGTGTCCCTTTGGTTCGACCGAATTAGTGGCTGAATTCTCATGTTACATGGTATTCACTTTTGCATGGTTTTGGTTTGACTAAATGGATGTGAGTCAGTTCTTGTCGGTTTGACCGATGAAACGTGTATAAGTTTGAGTAAGTGCGGGTGTTGTTTCTAATCATGTATGGGAGTGTATAAATACCATCCTAACTATGATTAATGTTAAATAGAACGGTGGCTTTTAGAGCTTAGCATGAACATTCAAGGGTTTTGAAAGGAAATCTAAGGGTTCTATTATAAGTTGTTCCATCTATTGTAACCTTATTCTTATTATAGTAGATTGATCATCGCTTTGTGCCGTAGTTTTTTCCCCAGGGGTTTTCCACATAAAAACTCGTGTGTTCTCTGTTTGCTTGGACTTTTCATCTTCTATTGCTTGTTTGATTTAATTTGAGGTTACTTCCACGCCCAAAAAGTGATATCAGATATTAAGGTTGGGGTATTAGTTTGAATATGGAAACATAACATCGAGGGGATCGAATTTGAAGTTCGAGTCAAAGAAATTTATAAGCAAAAAAAACTTTGAACTATGGAGGTTGAAGATGAAATCCCTTCTAGTTTAATAAGGGCTATAGCATGCACTCATTGGGAAAGCGCATCGTCCAGAATCTATAAAGGAAGCAGATTGGCATGAACTTGATCAGATGGTATTAATACAATCCAATTGTGCTTGGCCGATGAAGTCCTATACAATATCATCAATGAGACGACTATCACAGGTTTATGGGCAAAGTTAGAGAGCATCTACATGACGAAGTTGCTCACCAATCGTTTATATATGAAGAGATAGTTTTACACTCCGAAGATGACGGAAGGGTCGGATTCCTCTGAGCTCATTAATGTCTTTAACAAGTTAGTTTACAAGTTGACAATCATGGAGGTGAAGATCGATGAAGAAAATAAAACCCTTATTTTGTTGACATCTCTTTCGGAGTCCTATGAGTATCTGGTTGATACTCTGTGTTAGGGGTTTATGGAAGATGGTCGTCATACTTTTTTATATTCATTGATGACTTCTCTAGGAAGGTTAATGTTTATATTCTAAAGTATAAATCTGATTTTTTCTTCACTTTCAAGACCCGGAAGGCAATGGTTGAAAATTAAAAAAGGTATAAGTGAAAATTTTGAGGACAGATAATGACAATGAATTCGCTTAAAAGGAATTTAATCAATACCGCAAGAGTGAGGGGATAGTGAGGCACAACACAGTAAGGCATACACCAAAGAAAAATGGTATGGTTGAATGTTTGAACCTAATTCTTTTGGAAAGGGCCCGGAGTATGTTGAGTAATTCTGGGTTGGGCAAGCAGTTATGGGTTAAAGTCATTTTTACAACTTGCAATTTGATAAATCGATCTCACTCTACAATTATTGATTGCAAAATTTTAAAAGAAATATGGAGTGGTCAGGTAATTGATTACTCGAGTCTGTAGATATTTGTCAGCTATGGTGATGGGGTGAAAGGTTGTATGACCAAGTTTCATAAAAAAAATCATATTTAGCCGGACTTCATGTTTAATGAAGGTTTCTTGTTTCGAAAGGATGAACACACAAAAATGAAAAAAATTAATTATTCGTGTTGAAACAGATAATGGTAAAACACTTGAAGAACTTGAGCTGTAGGTAGAGGGACAGGAAGAGGTGAAGTAGTCACATGTCAAGAGAAATCTACCAAGGGATCGTAGGTTACCGTTGAGATACATGGGTGACTAAACGTTACATTTGTTCTCATTATAAATGAGGGGGATTCGTCTACTTTTCAGGAAACATTAGAAGACAAAGATGTAAAGAGTGGATAGTTGCGATACATGATGAGATGAATTTTTTGTACAAAAATAAAACGTGGGAGCTGATGGAGTTGCCTGTTGAGCAGAAAACAATCAGTTGCAAATAAATTTATTAGAAAAAATTGGATAGTTATAATGATAGATTAATAGCAAATAGTTATACTTAGAAGGAAGGTGTCAACTTCAGTGAGATGTTGCACCAATGGTAAAGTAAGTATCTATCAGATTTATATTGGCTTTGGTTGCCTAATACAATATGAAATTAAAATAGTTAGATGTAAAGATTGAGTTTTTATATGGCGAAATAGAATAGTAGATTTACATGAAAAAACCTGAAGGGTATGAGTGTGTTGAGGGTCAAATATTGCATATTAGACCCCAGTTATTACTTGGATATACAAACATAATACCGTTTAATGACTGATTTAATCGTGTTTGTAATGCAGGGTGTGTTTAAGAGCCTGGACTGAAAAAGGGTGGTAAATGCATGGATTTGACGCTTCAAAAGCACCAAGGCAAGGAACGGACTCTAGAAGACCAAGAGCGACGGAATTATACACCAGGGGTCCGCGAAAATCGAGAAACTGAAGCTCAAGTGGCCTGAAAGTTAAGCAGAATGCAAGATCACAGCGTTCCCACCATCCGTTCAGTTCGAAACTTTATACGCGGCCTGAGGACCATAAATGAACCGTACACGTAAAATTTCAGCTCTTGGATCACTGTAAAAGTGGCCCAACGGACAGATCAGCCCACAAATCACTGATCTGGGGCCCACCTGATCTATGGATACACCTCATCTTCGATCTCAATGCCTCGAATCATGTGAAGAACCAGATGGACGGAGTAGATTTCTCACAAACATCTCTGTGGGACCCATACAGGGAGTGCATGTACACGTTACGCAAGTGCACCGGACGCACACCAGAAATACAAACCTCGGTCAGCAAGCGCTGACCGAGCTCTCCCTCTCCAACTCAATTCCTTCCCTACGAACGCAACAGAGCTTGCGGCTCTTTCTTGTGGGCCACCTCCATGATTCAATGGACTGATCCGGACCGTCCATCAGAAGCCCTTGCCCCCTATCATCCTCGCCTAGATGGCGGAACTTCAAGAAACATCGGAGGCCGGCTGTTGATCGTCCAAACGGCAAACGGACGGAGGAATGAAATCGTTCATGTCCACGAATAAGCTGATCCAAAAATGGTCATGTCCGACCTATTTTTTGTGACTAAGCTAATAGACGAGTTGGATTTCTCAAATAACGACGATCAGGGGCCCCACCATCCGAACAGCGCAGGTGCGTTACGCGTCCTGTTTACGCAGTCCGGAGGAATCCAGAAATTTCGGACAGCTGTGGCCCATCATCCTCGATCGGATGAACGATCTGAACCGATCATCATGTAGGTCTGCCCGAAAACCCCCAGAGGACGTTGTCCTTTTGGAAAGAAAGCAAAGAAGATGAAGCACGGAGACGCCGCATTCATGACTACGTGAGGCATTGTCGCAGCAGAGGGCGTGCAAAGTCCGATTCCAGCAGGGTTTCTCTCCAGAAAAAGCCTCCGTCTGCACTGCCCTGGAGATATAAAACAGAGAGAGAGAGAAAAGAAAAGGGGAGTTCACATCAGGGAGAGAGGAAGGAAGAGAAACGGAGAGAGGAAGGCTGGACGTGGCTGCTGGCAGCGTGTGGAGGTGCTCGTTTTGGAGGATTGAAAGAAGACAGGGAGCGCTGGAGCAGGGCTGCTGGACGTGGGAGCTGACCTGGTTCTCCTTCTTCCTCTTCTTCTTCTTCTTCTTCTTCTTCTTCTTCTTCTTCTTCTTTTTAATTGGAATTTAGCCCATTCATGTGTGGCTAAACCTCTTAGCTAGGGCTAAGAGGTGAAGCCTGTAGCGAGATGGGAGAGTCTATTCTATGCGTTTAATTTTCTGAACTGAATTTGATTTTAAGTTGATTATTAAAGGAATATTTTCTCAGTCTTTAATGGTCTGTTGTGACTGAAATTATAATGGGTTTGTAATGGCTTTGAATATATTTTTTTCTCTTTTAATGTTTATGACGTCAGGAGCCCCTGTTGTTCACCATCGTCTCCTGGGCATGGTTGGATGATAGTACCCTTCCTAACCTTCATGGCATGTTGATTGGTTGGTAATTAGTTTAATTCTTTTGTTAACTGTCTCCTGGGCATGATGTGGTGATGGAATCCATTCTAATTCATATACCTTTCATCTCTTTAAAATTATAACAGAAGAAGTTCAGTTTAATTTTCATGATTTTTGAAGCAGGCATAAGATCTCCCTGATCTCTACAAGTGGATCCTCTGAATCCCTAGTTTCCTTCCTCTGAATTCCTTAAAGTTTTAGATAATTATTCCACAATTATTCCTTAAATTCTATTTGGTTTAGATCACATCTTAGTCTAGTTCTAGTTTTACTTGGTTTCAGATAACGTACAGGCATCAGTCCCTGTGGATTCGACCTCGGTCTTACCGAGTTTATTACTACATCACAACCCTGCACTTGGGGTGTGAACAAGTTTTTGGCGCCGTTGCCGGGGACTGACGGTTACGATTCTCTGAAATTAATTGGTTTTAGGATTAGTTTAATATTAGGATTTTACTAACCTTAGTTTTTTATTTATTTTTATTTGAGTTCAAAACTAACTTGTTTCCTGTTTTATAGGATCTTGACATAAGTTTCTCAATTGGTAATTCCTTCCTAATCTCTCTACTTTTTCCTATTTTTAGAATTAGGGTTTAAATTTTAGAAATTTTCTAATTCTACTATCCTCCCTTCTGTAGGAAATAGTTTATTTTTAGAAATTAGGTTATTTCTTTCCCTTTTTAGAAATTAATTTTCTATTTTTATTTTAGTAACTTTCTAATTCTAACTCTCTTAGAATCTAATTTGTTTCCTAATTATTTTTAGAATTTTTGTTTAGAAACTAACCTTCCTATTTTGTAGGCCTTTAAGATAGAAATCTCTAATTCGGTACACTCCTCTACTTTCTATTCTTCAGTTCTCTTTTAGTATTCTACTTTCTAGTTTAGGTCTTTCCTAATTTATTTTAGAAGTTTCCACTTTCTTTTAGAAATCAATTTACTGCTACATTTTTTTTAAAGGATTGTTCTTCTCCTTTTTAGAATCTAACTTATTTTTGTTTTATTTTGCAGGTCCTTAACTTAGGGGCTTCAATTTGGTAATTTCTTTCCAAACTCTCCCTCTCTTTCTTTTTAGATTTTCTTTTCCTTTCTTAGGATTAGGCTTTAAATTTGATTGAGGGCTGCGAGTGTTTCATGCCCAAGTGGGCCCGTGACGACACTCGACGTCTCTTGACTGAAGGAGGATTAGTTGAGGGGTTGACTATCCATCGCAGGACTAGACACCGCTCAAAATCCCCTGAGTTAATTGAAGTTATGGCTGAAGACCAACCTCCTCTACTTACACCTAGGGTGGAGGATATCCAAGATGAGAATGAGGTGCAACAGGCACCCCGCCTCGTACTTTACGAGATTATCTACAACCGGCGGGAGTGAGTACGCCCTCATGCATGATTTTCCCTGAAAATACAGGACAAATGGACATCAAGCCAGGAGTTATCCAACTCCTTCCCAAATTCCATGGACTTGAATCAGAAAGTCCTTATTTACATTTGAAAGAGTTCGATGAGATTATGACTACTTTATGTTTTCCTAATGTATCTGAGGATACAATTAGGCTGAAACTCTTTCCTTTTTCCTTAAAAGAGAAAGCTAAGACGTGGTTACATTCACTGCGTCCTAGATCCATTGGCACATGGAACGACATGCAGAGGGAATTCATAAAAAAATTCTTCCCACATCATAAAAAGATTACCCTTAGAAAAGCAATCATGAACTTTGCCCAAAAGGAAGATGAAACATTCTTCCAATGTTGGGAAAGGTTCAAAGATTTGGTCAGTTCATGCCCACAACACAGATTTGAAACGTGGCGCATTACAAATTTTTTCTATGATGGACTGACATCTTCCATGCGCCAAATGGTTGAGACAATGTGTAATGGAGAGTTCATCAACAAAGATGTTGACAAGGTATGGGATTACCTCGATAGTCTCGCTGAAAAAACACAATCATGGGACTATTACCCAATGACGAACACCACGTCTAGGCCGACTCAATTAAAGGAGAAAGGTGGATTATATCTCTTGAAAGAAGAGGATGATCTCAAGTGTAAAGTGACTACGCTCATAAGGAAAGTTGAGGCCATGGAAGGAAAGAAGGATAAGGTCAATGAAATTGTTTGCGGCATCTGTGATTGCAACATTCACACAACTGAAAACTGTCCTACAATACCTGCCTTTCGAGGAGTGTTGAATGAACAAGCCAATGCCGTAAATAACTATCAAAGACCTTTTACTGGACCTAACTCCAATACATACAATCCTGGCTGGAAAAATCATCCAAACTTTAGTTGGAGGAATGGATAAACGGCTACCCCTCCAGGTTTCTTCAATCAAAATCCAAATCAAGTGAAACCTCAAGAGGAACCAGTTCAAAATTCCATACAAGAGCTGGCTCAGGCAATGTGGGGAATCACAGATTTTATACAAAAGATAGATTTTCGTATGACGGTTATAGAAAAGGGGATGCTTCCTGCACAACCTCTCCCCAATCCTAAACCACAGTACGAGATTAATGATCCCAGCTCTTCAAATCAGATGGGGCACGCTAAATCCATCACCACTCTTAGGAGTGGAAAGATCATTGATAAAACTCTTCCGGTTAGGCCCGAAAAGCCTCAAGAACCAGAAGAGGACAAAAATGATGGATCTAGTGACGCCCCACAAAAATTAGAACCGGAACTTCTAGAGAAGCTAGTTGCTCCGTTCCCCCAACGGTTGGTTTCACCAAAACCTCTCTCTAACTCTCAGGATATCCTAGAGGTGTTGAAACAAGTGAAAGTCAACATTCCTCTACTTGATGTCGTTAAACAGATACCTTCATATGCCAAATTCCTGAAAGACTTATGCACGACCAAACGACGGAAAATTATTCAAAAGAAAATCTTCTTGACTGAGAAAGTGAGTGCCATCCTGAAGCAAGACGTGCCGCAGAAATTCAAGGATCCCGGTAGCCCAACCATATCATGTGTAATCGGGAACCATCGAATTGATCACGCACTTCTTGACTTAGGAGCGAGCGTCAATCTGATTCCCTACTCGGTATACAAACAGTTAGGTTTGGGTGAATTAAAACACACCCTAACCACACTACAACTTGTTGATCACTCTGTTCGTGTATCAAGAGGGATAATTGAGGATGTGTTAGTCCAGGTCGATAGATTTTACTACCCTGTAGATTTTATCATCCTGGACACCGAACCCATCAATAACATGAGCACTCAGATTCCCGTCATTCTTGGTCGCCCATTCCTTGCCACGTCAAATGCAATTATCAATTGCAGGAATGGTGTCATGACTATGTCTTTTGGAAATTTGACATTGGAGTCAAACATTTTTTTCAATAACAGCAGCAACTCAGAGGATGATGACGATTTCCACGACATTAACATGATTGACTCTTTCGTGGAAGATACGACATCGCTGACCTTATCCTCTGACCATCTGGAGACATGCCTGGCCCACTCCCATGATTTTGATGATGACATGATTAGGGAGACGTGTGCCTTGCTTGATACTGCACCGGTACTTGGAGGCCACGATTTGAAGAATTGCCACAAACCGATGTAGTGCCTCTACCGTCTAACCTCAAGCCGCCGAAGCTTGACCTAAAACCTTTGCCCTCTGATTTGAAATATGCCTACTTAGGTCAAGATGAGACATACCCGGTGGTGATCTCTGCCCACCTGGAGAAAGAACAGGAGAGTATGCTCATATCTACTCTCATTGAGCATAAAGGAGCCCTGGGATGGACGATAGCGGACCTCAAGGGAAGCGATCCCTCGATTTGTACTCACCGCATATATCTTGAGGATAATGCAAAAATCGCTCGGCAACCACAACGTAGACTAAATCCAAACATGAAAGAAGTGGTTAAAGTCGAGGTTCTCAAACTATTGGACGTGGGTATTATATACCCTATATCTGATAGTCAATGGGTGAGTCCAACTCAAGTGGTCCCTAAGAAGTCCGGAATCACCATCGTAGCCAATGCTAATAATGAACTCGTGCCAACTAGAGTCACTACTGGTTGGAGAATGTGCATTGACTACAGGAAATTGAATACCATCACGAGGAAAGACCACTTTCCTTTACCATTCATTGATCAGATCCTGGAAAGGTTAGCTGGCCATTCTTATTACAGTTTCCTTGACGGGTATTCGGGCTACAACCAAATAGAGATAGCTCCTGAAGACCAGGAAAAGACCACATTTACATGTCCCTACGACATCTTTGCCTATCGAAGGATGCCATTCGGACTATGTAATGCCCCTGCCACCTTTCAGCGATGCATGCTTAGTATCTTTTCTGATATGGTAGGGCAATATCTAGAGGTCTTCATGGACGACTTCTCTGTTTATGGTCCATCTTTCAGCAAATGCTTGGAAAGTCTTAAATGTGTGCTGAAAAGATGTGAAGAAAAGAACTTGGTACTTAATTGGGAGAAGTGCCATTTCATGGTTTAGAAGGGAATTGTCCTTGGGCATATCATCTCGTCCAAAGGAATCGAGGTAGATAAGGCAAAAATCGATCTTATCTCTAACCTACCTCCACCCGAGAACATCAGAGACGTGCGATCCTTCTTAGGACACGCAAGATTTTACAGGCGATTCATAAAGGACTTTAGTCTCCTCTCTCATCCTTTATGAATCTTCTTCAAAAGGATGCTCCATACGAGTGGACTGAGCAATGCCAGGAAGCTTTCACCAAGCTTAAGGGCACGTTAACCACTGCACCTATCATGCAGCCACCTGGCTGGAGCCTTCCTTTTGAGCTTATGTGCGACGCTTCTGATTATGCTCTTGGGGCGGTCCTAGGCCAGAGAAAAGATAAGAGGCGCTACGTCATTCATTACGCGAGTAGGACTCTAAATCCTGCCCAAGTGAACTACTCGACTACGGAAAAGGAACTCTTAACCGTAGTGTTCGCCTTGGATAAATTTAGGTCCTACCTGATTGGATCCAAGATCATTATCTACACAGATCATGCGGCACTTAAGTATCTTCTTTTGAAGTATGATTCTAAGCCCCGTTTGATACGATGGATCCTGTTACTCCAAGAATTTGATTTGGAAATTAAAGATAAAAAGGGAGTAGAGAACGTAGTGGCCGATCACCTTTCTTGCCTTAATACCTCTGAGTCCCTTGAGATGACTCATATCAATGACATGTTCCCTGATGAACAACTGTTCAGAGTCTCCCATTCACCTTGGTTTGCTGATATTGCTAATTATCTTGCTACAGGTGCCATACCGACACAGTGGACCGCGCAAGATAAGAAAAAATTCTTCACCGAGGTGCGCAACTTTTTCTGGGATGATCCTTACTTATTTAAATATTGCCCAGACCAAATTCTAAGGAGATGTGCACCAGACGATGAGCATCAGAGCGTCATCTCCTTCTGTCACTCACAGGCCTGTGGTGGTCACTTTTCTGCTAAAAAGACCACGGCCAAGATTCTGCAATGTGGCTTTTACTGGCCCATTATGTTTAGGGACACTCATGAGTTTTGCAAAGCTTGTGAGCGTTGTCAGAAATTGGGAGCATTGTCCTATCGAAATATGATGCCTTTGAATCCCATCTTTATCATTGAAGCATTTGATTGCTAGGGCATCGATTTCATGGGACCATTCCCCCAATCGTTTGGAAATCTGTACATTTTGCTCGCCGTGGATTATGTCACTAAATGTGTCGAAGCGATTCCGTGTCGAAAGAATGACCATCGCACGGTCATTAAATTCCTAAAAGAAAACATCCTTTCTCGATTTGGAACGCCTCGAGCCATCATTAGTGATGGGGGCTCACATTTTTGTAATAGACCATTCGAGAACTTAATGAAAAAATACGGTATCTCTCATAAGGTGAGCACCCCATACCATCCACAGACAAGTGGACAAGCTGAGATTTCTAATAGGGAGATCAAACACATTTTGGAGAAAACGGTTAACCCAGATCGTAATGATTGGTCAATCCGACTGACCGATGCCTTATGGGCATACCGTACTGCCTTTAAAACCCCTATTGGAATGTCTCCCTTTAGACTTGTCTATGGGAAAGCTTGTCACTTGCCTGTGGAGCTGGAACATAAAGCGTACTGGGCGATCAAAAATCTGAATTTCAATCTGGACAACGCTGGCTCGCTACGCAAACTTCAATTGAATGAACTTGAGGAAATCCGGAATGATGCGTACGATAATTCGAGAATTTACAAGGACAAGATGAAAGCATTTCATGACCAACACATTTTGTAAAAATCATTCACGCCTGGTCAGAAGGTCCTTTTATACAATTCTTGATTACATCTCTTTCCGGGTAAGCTTCGATCTCGTTGGACCGGCCCTTACATTGTTGTCACTGTTTTTCCGCATGGGGCCGTTGAGATAAGAGATCCCGACAATGGCAAGGAGTTTAAAGTCAATGGACATCGATTGAAACCATTTGTTGAGAAATTTGATTCAGAGGACATGTCCATGCCTCTGACTGATCCTGTTTACCAGGATTGATCTCCTAGTCTGATGGAGGTATAGGTAGGTTTATCGCTTTCATAGGACTAGAGCTGTTGCTTTATTTGTCTGGCTGAAGACGGTAAACTTAGCGCTCCTGGGAGGCAACCCAGCTCATCACTTCATTTTGTTTTTATCATTAGTTAGTTCAATGTTTGTGGGTAACATTACTGCAAACCCTCACGAGACTACAACTCGTCCACTAGGGGTAACCTAGGGGTTTAAAGGCTTGTTGCATACGCTAAATGCAATCGAGAGCACCTACGAAAGTGGTATAGGTAGGATTTTTTATTATTATTTTATTTTACTTCTGATTGGTTTCTCTCTTGTACTGACCTCCTTTGACGTAATTAGCTATGGAAAGCCTCTTGATTCTTTCATCCAGGTACTATCTTTCCATCACTCCTCTTATATTTTCGTTGTCCCATGTGCATTGCATGCCTATTTCTTTTACATTGAGGACAATGTAGATCTTAGGTTGGGGGTGGGAGATTAGGTTTCCTAATCAGTGTTTTCTTGGTCTTGAGCAAAAGTTGTGAAAATTTTTAATTTTTCAGGATTTCTAATGAATTCGAAGTGATTTTGACGACCATCTAGGGAACTTAGAATTTCAAGATACGTGATGTTGGTACTTTATGACTCTTGGATTCAACTATTTGTTAAATTTCACAGCTAAGTTTGAATTATTAATTCAGAATTAGAAGATTGTACACTTTGATTGAGTTATGATCTTACATGTCACATCTCGCTTACACGTTAAGGTTTCATTCGATATTGAAGGATTAATTTGGTGATCACTAAGCTTGAAAGGAACCAACTTGAGAAATTAAAAAGATTGGGCGAATGGTTTTCACCATAGGTTTGCTCCCTACAAGAGAAGGTTTGATTCCCCAAGGTTGACATTCATAAACTTTTTGGCGAATGGTTTTCACCATAGGTCTGCTCCCTATAGGTGTAGATTCGATTCTCCTCCTTGGCTGTACTTTTAAACAAGTTGACATAGTGTGAAAAAAAAAATCAAAAGCTGAAGGAATAAAAAGATGATCTGTGAGGCAAGTTTTGGTTATCATGAATCTTCTTATTGGTTACCAATGATATCCTGAATTAGAGAAGTGAATTTTAATAATGTTAAGCCGAGATTACACGATACATCCAGGGAACTCAATATTTAGAATCATGCTAATTAATGGATTAATATTTCAGGAGAAAGAAATGCCAACATTTATGAATCTTAGTTTTTTTAATTCAAGTATCTGAACTGTTTTTCATAAATCTCTTGGGTTTGTAGAAATTGTCTTGTAATTCTCAATTTATTTTTTCGCATACCTTGCTCGGGACTAGCAAGATGCTGGTTGGGGGTTGTGTTGAGGGTCAAATATTGCATATTAGACCCCAGTTATTACTTGGATCTACAAACATAATACCGTTTAATGGCTGATTTAATCGTGTTTGTAATGCAGGGTGTGTTTAAGAGCCTGGACTGAAAAAAGGTGGTAAATGCATGGATTTGACGCTCCAGAAGCACCAAGGCAAGGAACGGACTCTAGAAGACCAGGAGTGACGGAATTATACACCAGGGGTCCGCGAAAATCGAGAAACTGAAGCTCAAGTGGCCTGAAAGTTAAGCAGAATGCAAGATCACAGCGTTCCCACCATCCGTTCAGCTCGAAACTTTATACGTGGCCTGAGGACCATAAATGAACCGTACACGTAAAATTTCAGCTCTTGGATCACTGTAAAAGTGGCCCAACGGACAGATCAGCCCACAAATCACTGATCTGGGGCCCACCTGATCTATG